>NC_081431.1:66117332-66194832 GCF_949786415.1 Peromyscus eremicus
CCTTCCTGTGGAACTGGCCTCAAACCCATCAGGAAGTAGTTGGTTATCCCTATTATAATAGTGCCAAACAAGGCATTTATACCATCCCCTTTAAGATTCAGGAACATTGCTGGGCAGCAGTGGCACACACCTTTAATCCCAGCACTCGGAAGGGAGAGCCAGGCGGATCTCTGTGAGTTCGAGGCCAGCCTGGTCTACAGAGCGAGTCCAGGACAGGAACCAAAACTACATAGAGAAACCCTGTTTCAAAAAAACCAAAACAAAACAAAACAAAAAAAAGATTCAGGAACATTGGGAGATGAGGGGTAGTGGGAAGGAAACCTAGGAGCCAGAAGATAGGGAGAAGGCCTGCAGAACGTCATCCTCTCTACAAGACACAGCCATTGCTATCACAGACTCACAGTAAGCTGTGCATGCCTGCACTGGGTCTTCATTAGGGAGGGTCCTCCAGCAGTCAGGCTTAGATGGAGGACAGCTCAGGGAGCCCTACCCCTCGTTACTGAGATGTTTGCTGCTGACAGATTAAGGGAGATGGCGGGGGAGACCATTGCCTTTGGTTGTAAACCAACTGATGACTCTACCAGGCTCCCGTGAATAATTCCAATCTCGTGCTCACACAGATGGTGCTGGTAAAGCGAAATGGGTCACAAATGAAACCCAAAGTCATCAACTTGGGGAAGGGGCAGGTAGGGATGAGGGGGATTTATAGGGGTGGGCGGGACATATAAGAGAGTGTTGGGAAAGAGGAATTGGAATACATTATGTATGTGTATGAAATTGTCAAATAAAATTAATCATTAAAAAGAAGAGATTTTTCTTCTGTTTCTGTTAAAGCTTTACAACAAAACTTCAGCGAACCAATGCGTGGAGTGATTCCACACATACATAAATGTCCTCAGAGATGGCTCATGTCCAGCAAGCTTTCCTGGAACATCACCGAATGCGGCTCCCTAGGCCTTTCATTCATCTGAGCAGGGGATAGAATGTGCTAACTATACAGAGCCCAAGAAAAGGGCACAGCAAAAATAATGGCTTTATTTTAAGTGTAGAGGGAAATATACATATAAGGGGAGCACAGAGGATTTTTTTTAGAGAAGTCTTATAGGTAGATCTAATCCTAAATACGTTATAAATTAAGTGTTCCAAATCTCTAGTGGGATTCTGCATATTTATCTTCTTAAGTTGAGTTTTCCAGGTGATTAAAATCATAGCGATGTAACCCTGAAGAGTTTAGAGTTATTCTCTTTGTGTTGTTTGAACTTGTGGGAGTGTGGATTTGATTGTGCCACAGCACACAGGTGGAGATTAGAGGATGACCTCAGGCGTTGGTCCTCACCTTCCACCTTGTTTGAGGCAGGGTTTCTGTATAGTTTTGTGCAGTGGATGCCAGGAGAGCTGGCCTGTGAGCTGCTGGGTATCCTCCTGTTTCTGCCCTACTCCATTTCCCCATAGGAACACTGGGGTTACAAATGATCACACTACTGCATCTGGCTTTTGCGTGTTTCCTGGTTTTCCCACCAGTCTCCCACGTGCATGGCAAGCACTTTTATCACTGAACCATTTTCTTAACCCCGTGTTTGTGTATTTAAAATATTTAAAACATAAAGAAGCTGAAAAGAGAAGATATTAATGGCTGCAAGGTATATACCTTGACTGAAGTGGTGGTGGGGGTATAGATCTCGCGTGTCTACCTGCCCTATTCTAAACTAATGACTGAACTTGGCCTAGAGGAGAAAGACTTTTAGATGACGATGAACAGGGCTAGGATGCAGCTCAGTTGGAAGAGAGCTTGTCTAACATACACAAAACTGGATTTGGTCCCCCGGTACTCTGTAAACCTAGCTTGGTGGCACACACCACTAATTCCAGCACTTGGTTGGGAGGCAGAGGCAGAAAGAACATCCTTGGTTGCATCGTGTGGTGGTAGAGGCCAGCCTGGTCTAAACATGACCTCCTCTTCAAACCAATCGTTTAGAAAATTGAAAACAGCAAAGCAGTGGTTGGTGGGCTTTGAGAACACTGAGTCTGCTCCATCAACTGCACCATCAAGGGGTTATAAATGTGGTGCAATATCTTGCACTCCGCCTTGGTTTGGTTTCTTCAGTGAGCCTTATGGTCCTGGGTCAGACACTCCCAGCAGTATAACCCAGCAGTGGGGTGGTAAAATGAGACACTGCTACAGTGTAGTTAATCATTGAGGTTGAGCCCTTATATACAGGACTGGGCAACAGAGATACCCAGTGGGGCCTGGCAGGCTAGCTGCAGTTGAGGATGCACAAACTTCTCTCATTGACCTCTTTGCTTTCGAATATTTTTCTAAATTTATTTGTGCCTCTGTGTGTGTGTGTGTGTGTGTGTCCGAGCGCGCATGTGCACGGAGATCAGGGGACAACTTGGAGGAGTTGGTTCTCTCCTTCCCTCATATCTGACTTGGGATCACACTCAGGTTGTCAGGTTTGCAGCAAGCCCTTTACCTACTGAGCCATCTTGCTGGCCCTCATTGACTTCAATTACGTGAGAAATTATGAACTCATTGGGTGACCTGTTCCTACTTTTATGCCTTATTCTGAAATTCACGAAAACCAGGAACAGTCAAACATACTTTGTCTATTAGGAAAGCTTTCCAGGAAAGGGTTGCATAGGCAAAGACCCATGCTTCTGAATCTTAGTGCTGCTTGATCTAGAGGCCATTCAACACTGTGAATGCCATGTGCTCCACTCAGAGAAACAGTTGCAACCTGAGGGGCCCTGGAGTCCCAGGTTTCCCTGCACTAACATAGTGCATCACTTAGAGAAACCAGCCTCTGCCTTCCATAGCTGAGGTGGTGTTTAATAAGCTGTGGGACAATCTGTCGGTTCCTGGGTGCTGTTATTAAGCATGTCTCATTTTCACTCTCCTGTGGGTACTGTTTTCAATGATTAATTTTCCATTTGTTCCCCTGATTACTGACCAAACTGGACATGGTAATGCACATTTGCCCCAGCACTGGAATGAAGGAACTGGGGGGGGGGGGCATTAGAAGTGCAAGGGCATCTTCAGCTGCACAGAGCACAGCAAATGTGAAGACAGCCTGGGCTGCACAAGAAAAATGGATATTGCCAGGAGTGGTAGCACTTGAGAGGGAGAGATCTTTGTAAGTTCGAAGCCAGCCTGTACTACATAGTGAGTTATAGGCCAGCTGAGGCTACACAGTGAAACCCTGTCATAATATATATATAAAATCAAATGAGCAATACCAAAGGCTTTTGGAAAATGAGGATGATTTGCATCCTGTGTTGGGGCTGTTGAACTTTGTGCATCAGTTTACCTGGAGAGTTCTGTAGAATGAAAGACTTCCCAGACACCAACTCATCGGGGCCAGAGTTTGCCGAGGAATGCAATTTGAGGCAAGCACTGATTTTCTCCCTCTGCCCTCCCCTCCATTGGCTCCAACGCCAGTTGCAACTGGCATCAGAAGCCTTGAGCTGAGGATGCGTTAGTGATTTGTCATGGTTAGGCAAATGACACACTGAAAAATCTGACTACAAGATGGCTGTCAAACTCCGAGGTCATCTACATCATTGCTCCATCAGCTCCTGCGTGGGCTATTCCTACAGCATTCTCTTTGTGTCTGTTCACTGTGCTCAGGTTCACACTCTTAACTGTTTCGGATACCCATCTGTCCATCTCATCCTTACCACCATCACCACACTGCACATGCCAACACAGAAACAAACACATATCCACACACAGAGAAACATGAGCACAGATACAGACACCTGCACACACACAGAGACACATACCCACATGTGTGCCCTTATAGAGCTACACACAGACAACCAGACATGTCAGACATATGTGCACACATGTATGTATATGTAGAGACACACTGATGCATGCACACCCATGTGTATACACACAGAAAGAAAGGAAGGAAGGAAGGAAGGAAGGAAGGAAGGAAGGAAGGAAGGAAGGAAGGAAGGAAGGAAGGAAAGAAGGAAGGAAGAAAGGAAGGAGCTCTGAAAATAGCCACCAACTTCCTGCTCAGTCGCTTTTCATTCTATCAGAGTGTGGAGGAATTCTGTCACATTTGGTCTGTTCTCACTTGGTCCTCCAGCTTCATCTCTGTCCCCAGCTCCACCCAGTTCCTTTGATGGTCTCCCAGTTGGATACCCACTTCCCACTCCTGGGCCACCCTCTTCCTTTTCCAGTAAGTTTCCCTGTTTATCCAGATCTCAGTTCAGCAAAAGTCCTGTCCTTTCCACTCAGGTAGATCCCCATATGATTATAGCGTGCGCGTGTGTGTGTGTGTGTGTGTGTGTGTGTGTGTGTGTGTGTGTATAGGATGCACTTCAGTATGGGTGTTCATACACACATGTGTGCATGGAGATCAGAGGGGAGGAGTCTTCCGCAATTGCTCACTACTTCATTTTTGAAGATGCTAAGTCCCTCCTTGCACCTGGAGCTCACTGATTGGCTGGACTTCCTGGCTGTTGAGCCCCAGGGATCCTCCTACCTCTGCTGTCCTGTCCAGTGCTGGGATGACAGGAGTGCCCCACCGTGCCCCACTTTTTATGTGGTTACTGGGGTCCAGACTCAGGTCCTCATGCTTGCACACATGCACTTCAACCAGCAGAGTCCCCTCCTCCATGTAATTTATTTCTTTAAACCGAGTCTCTCAGCAGGACTGGAGCTCCTAATAAGCCTAGGGTGGCTAGACAGCGAGACTGAGGCACCGCCTCCTTCCGGTATTACAGGTGTGCACTGCTGTGCCCAACTTCCTTTGTGGGATCCAGGGATCAAGTGGGGGTCCTCATGCTTGCCTAGCAGGCACTCTACCCACTAAGCCATCTTTCCAGCCCTCCACATTCTCCTTTCTTCTGAAGCACCTGGAAACATCTGCCCCACTATGTACTGAAATTCCTGTGACATTTTGATAATCAGCCATTGTATTCCGTGGCATGCTCCACAAGAGCAGGGCCGTGTGTGTTTTACATCTCCATGTCCCTGGCATTCTTTCCAGTGCCTTATTCATTCTTGCTCATCAAATATTGACTAGATAGATAGATGAGTTAATTTAACCATGAAGTCACATGACCTCACAGAATGATGGAGTCCTACTGTGTACCTGGCTGAAGGTAGCTAATCACTTGAAAGTCAATAAATCGCATTTGAACACTTTAGCAAAGGGTGGCATGATCATTTTCCTCCAGACATACATTAAAATTGTTTTGAGTCAGGGTCTCGTGTAGCTTGTGTTTGACCTTGTGCTACCTGTGTGGCTGGGGATGATTTGGACCTCCTCCCGAGTGTTTGGATTACAGACAGGCACCACCACACCTGGCGTATCACGTGCTGGAGATGGAACCCAGGCCTTCATGTATGCTGAATGGGTACTTTTCCACCTGAGCCACACCCAGCCTCTCCTCCACATTTTTAAGCCTTCTACTTTCTAGACAAAGCATCATCTGTCTGGTGTAGCTGGTGTAGAGCTGGGCTGCCTGCTCTCTGAACTAAATGAGCTCCCAGGACTATGATCCGTCTGAGTTAAGCTTAGGCGGCCCAGAGTTGTGTGTTGATTGATACTGCTTTACATAGGCCTGATGATGCAGACTGTTCAGAAGAAAAGACGAGCCTCCCTCACTGGTGAATCATTGCCTCGCTTACCACTTAGAGAAACAAACGGCTCTGAGGGAAGCTTTATGTACCGACAAGGCAGAATTTGATTTAAACCCTTCAGAGCTAACTGAGCCCCTAAATCTTTACCTTCAAGGGGACTGGCTCGTATTTGTTGACGCAAACAAGATCATGGTTCCAGCCATATTTGAAATATGTGGGGAGCAGGCATTGTGCAGCAGCTTCACTTCTGTGGAGTTCACTGCTGATTAAAGTCTATGACAATGAAAACAGGTCACCTCTGGAACCAGCTTTTCCTCCTCACACTGTTATTCTCCAAGTGGCCCCGGCTTGCTTCTCTGGCTTGTACCTTGGAAGCTAGTGAGACGATAATGCTTTGTCTGGGGCTCCAGGTTCCTGACTTCCAGCTTGAGTTCTCAACCGCAGTTTCCCTGGGTTTCTCTTTGTGTCTGTCTTCCTATCTGTCTCCATCTCTGTCTCTGTCCCTCTGTGTCTCTCTGTGTATCTCTCTCTCACCCTATCTACCTCACTGTCTCTCTTGGTCTCTCTAGCTGTCTCTTCTGTGTCTCTATCTTCCTGCTTCTATTTCTTCATCTCTGTCTTTTGTTCTGTTTGTCTGTCTGTCTGTCTGTCTGTCACTCGGTTTCTCTCTTTCTTACCCCTTTCCTCTCCTCCCCTAGATCTTTAATTGGTGAAGAGACTAAAATTTCTGCTGTTATGTCTGATTTTGTGTTAGTTACACTTAGATAAAATGAAGATCCTTGATTTTTTTTAAACGTTGGCATGCTTTAATGAGTTTAAGATAAATTTAGAAGCTATCCAGCCTCAAATGAACAGCTGCGGGCTGCAGAGGCGTGCGACCATGTTTCACTGCATGTCTGCCTCCACTCATCTTCTCTTTCCTTGGCCTTTTCTAGAAGGTTCCCACAATGTGTACTCTTAATATTTCATTGTTCTCCAACATTCTCACTGGCACATAATTGTGGGAGGGTGTGGAGAAAGTAGCCTGACCCTAGTAGAGTTGTGTTTATGGGTCAGTGAGGCCATCTCAGTCCTGTTCTCCCTTCTTTTTGTTTAGACACAGTTTCACATAGCCCAGGTTGGCTTCAAGCTCACTGTGCAGCTAAGGCTAGCTTTGAAGCCCTGGTCTTTGTATTAGTTGGCATTCTAGAGGAACAGATAAAAATACACACACACACACACACACACACACACACATTTGGTTTTTTAAGACAGGGTTTCTCTGTATAGTTTTGGTGCCTGTCCTGGATCTCGCTCTGTAGACCAGGCTGGCCTCAAACTCACAGAGATCTGCCTGGCTCTGCCACCTGAGTGCTGGGATTAAAGGTGTGTGCCACCACCGCCCAGCTAGAAAATAGTTTTTATATGTGTAACATATGCGTCTATACATGTTTATATGTTGAAAGGAGATTTATTAGAGTAGCTTACAGGCTATGGTCTAACTATTCCAATAATGGCTGTGTCCTGGCAAGAAGGCCAAGAATTCCATAGTTTATCAATCCATAAAGCTGGGTTACTCAGCTTATACCAGCAAAGGAATGCCTCAGTGGCAGGATAGATGAATTTTCCAGTGAGCGTGAGGGCAAGCAGGCAAAAAGCAAAAGCTTCCTTTTTGTATGTCCTTTTATATAGGTTGGCAACAGTGTGAACCAGATTTAGGGTGGGTCTTTTCACTTCAAATGATCCAACCAAGAAGATTCTTCACAGATGTGCCCAGCTGCTCAGGTTTTCATTGATTCCAGATGTAGTCAAGTTTACAGCCAGTGTTAGCCATCACAGTCCTCCTGTCTCCACCTCTAAGTTCTGGGATTCAAGACCAGCTTTGAGTCTTTGTTTTCCAATGACCCAACTACACACTGATGATTAACAATGCTAATGGGAAGCTGAGTGATGAAGAGATGTTTCTCAGGGAGTCACCTTACCAGCCCTCTTCTCTGCTCTGTGGAATCGCAGGGTCTCTTCTGTTTCCAACGTTGCTGCAGCCATCTCTGGCACACACTGTCCCCTCTAGTTCTTCCAGGACTCCACATTCTCAGTCCTGGAGGAGACATCCGCTCACCCCTGCGACACCCTCCAGCCAGAGCATTCTCTCTCCTTCCTGTCTTGGCTGATTTTGATTTCCCTCTCTCCTGTTGCTTTTTGCTGGGCCACAGGCAATGTGGACACCATTGGCACACTCAGGTTCCCTAACCACCTCCTCACTGGGAAGGGTAGAAGAGAAAGAGGCCGGCTTTCCTTTCTCTTGTCTTCGTTGTTACTGTTAGTATATTGATAAACAGTCTTGAGTTGTTGAATTCTGGGGAATTAAAATTTAACTTTGGAAGAGACGTGTAGTTCACCTGGAACTTTATATATGAGGGAAACTGAGATGCAAAATGCTTGAATGATTGGCCCAGCAAGGCTCTGTGTTTGGTTCATAAATACTACAGCATTATCAGTTCCACGATGATGAGATAATTTTGAGATCAGTGTGAAGCTTGATATTGGATCCAGGTCTGATGGACCACCGACGATAGTCTGATCTACCATAGGAGATGCTTTTGGTAATCTCTGAGCTCACACCTTCCAGTATCCCTAACTGCCGGTCATTCCTATACAGTGGCTGCAACTGGTCTATCTGCTAACAATTCTAACCGCTGCCCCTTCTCCACAGTATTTCCCATTGCAGCAGTTAGTATGGTGCCTCCCCCTCCTGTCCTCCACTTCCTCTTTTTTCTAAGTAGAAGCAAGCTGAATCTATTTCCATAACTTACAAGATTCTCCTTGGCCCATCCAAATCTCTTTATGATCTTGAGTGTGTGTGTGTGTGTGTGTGTGTGTGTGTGTGTGTGTGTGTGCGCGCGTGTGCGCGCGCGCGCACATGTATATAAAGTGCACATACACACATATACATTTGTGGTGGAAGCCAGAAAACAACCTTGCCTGTCATTCCTCAAGCCTCACCCACCTTGTTTGTTTTCTTTTTGTATGTTTTTGAGAAAGGATCTCTGATTGGCCTGGAATTTACCAAGTAGTCCAGACTGGCTAGGCAGTTTCTATGTGCCCAGGGTTGGGATTACACATGTTCACTACCATGACTAGCTTTTTTTTCAGGTTTAACTATTAAATACTGGGGAGGATTTTGTTGTTGTTGTAGTGGTGGTGGTTTTATTTATTTTTATTGTTTGAGAATCTATAGAGGATTTTAATGTTGGTTGAAATCTCATTCCCCTCCAATCTGTCCCATATTCTTCCCACCACTTTTCTCTCCCGACTTCATATAATGGTCTTTATTTTTAGAGACCCACTGAGTGTCCTTAGTGACAACAGTATGGGCGTGTGGGTAGGGCTAGCTGCTGGATCATGGACAGCCTCTCAGGAAGCATCCCTGAAGAAACTGACTCCTTCTCTCCTAGCAGCTATCAGTTATCAATAACTCTTGAGCTAGGGGCGGGATTCCATGACGTCACCCCCTGTCCATGGTGGGATTTCTCTGGCTTGATCTTGTGCATGTCTTAGCCATACTGTCAGTCATGACCTCTGTGGTTTTTGATGTGGGTTCTGGAAGCCAATCAAACACAGTCTTCATGCTCGCACGGTAAGCACTTCCCTTACTAAGCTGCACCCCAGGCCCTGGCTTGCTTTCTTGCTCATCTTCCTCTTGCATCTTCTTGGCTGCAGCACGGAGACCCTCTCTCTCTTGCCCACAAAGTGTCCCCTCCTCTCAGCATTTGCTTCCATTTTCCTTCCGCTTAGACTGTCTTTTCCCGACTCTAGAGCCCCACCGTTCTCATCACTGAATATCAGCTTCTCAGGTAGTTCCATTCTGATGTCACCAAATCTTATCCCAGACTGTCCCTAACTCTACCCCTGTCCATCACAGTGGTTGGTTGTATTTCATTTTTCATAGCATTTGCCACTAACAACAGTTGTGTTACCTAAGCATTAGGTTTGCCATTTGTTATATTCCCAACATTAACTGTAATTTCATTAATTATAAGAACTCCGTTCTGTTTTTCCTGTCTCGAGCACCTGGATCAGCAAATGGTTTAGGGTGTTAAGAAACCTCTGTGTGCAGCAATGAACAGCGTTTGGACTCTTTCCAAAAGTCACTTTTGTTGTGGTTTGAATGTGAAATATGCTCATGTGTTTAAACACTTGCTCCCTGATGGTGGCACTGTTTGTGAGGGTTATGGGACTTTTAGGAGGTGGAGCCTTCCTAGCGGAAGTAGGGCACTAGGGATGGACTTTAAGGTTATAGCCCAGTCTTGCTTGCTGTTCACTCTGCTTCCTAAGTGGATACAATGTGACCAGATAGCCTCCTGCTCCTGTGACATCATGTTTTTTAATTGTAGGCTTTTTTGTTAGTAAGTTGACTAAGATATCCCTTGAAGCACAGTGCTGATGTACAGCATAGCATTTGTAAGTATAAAGAAAGCTGGGATGTGCCCTAATAAGGGAAGTAGTGATATTTTATTTGGGCATAAGATATATTCCTGGGGACTGCTTTAATAGTAAACAGTCAAGAGGATATATTTTATAAAATCATGCAGGAATCCAGGTGAGATATTAATTGGCTGGTGGAACTATTGTTGTGAAATTCAGCACATGATAATTGAGTGTTCACGAGAACGTTGTGGAATACAGCTACTGTGGAGGATGAGAATTGCTACCTGTGCGTATGTGCCTGATGACAATCTTATTTGGGGGAACAAAAACAAGTCAAGACTTACTGAACATAAGTAGACCAAGAGCATTTACTGAGCTGCTAAGGTAGAACTGGAATATGCCTGTCACATATTCTAAGGTTGCTTGGTGTTTTACTTCCCATACCAGGGTTTTTCCTTTGTTTTAATTAACTGTAACGTCCTAACAGGATGAGCATGCGTGTGCATGACTGCATGCATGCATGTGTGTTCTACAGGACACATAGAGATGTCAGAGGACAGTTTATGAGAGTTGGTTCTCTCCTTCAACCATGTGGGTCCTGGAGATTGAACTCAGGTGGCCAGGCTTGGTGGCAAGATCCTTTACCTTCTGAGCCATCTCCCTGGCCCATGATGCCCAATATTAAAAGAGAAGCACAGGGATCTTTTTATCTTCAGAGTTGAGTTGTTGACAAAGTGAACCCATTTCTGTACCTTACCGTGAATTTGGAAGTCTGGCCAGTAGTGAAGCATTAGAGAGTCACGGCTGTCAAAGGGCTTAGACCCCTGGCTTTGTTCCTTCTCTGTATGTAACTTAAACTGCCCTAGTGCTATCTGAGCAGAATTCACATCTGCTGTGGAAGTGGACACATCTGCACACTGTATCTAACCATCTAACCATCATTGGTGTGTGTGTGTGTGTGTGTGTGTGTGTGTGTGTGTGTGTGCATGCATGTGAGCATATTGATTCATGTGTATTCATGTTTGTTGAGGACAATCTCACATCTCATTCCTCAGATATGAGGAACTGGGTTTTTATTTTGTTTTATTTATAACTATAGAAACAACCACTTATTATTTGGCCTGCCAATGCTTCCCCAGCACTGGGATCCCAGGTGCCACCATACTTTTTCTGTGTGAGTCTAGGAATGGAACTTAGGTACTTGTGTTTGCAGGGCAAACATTTTATGGACTGCACCATCTTCCTAGCCAAGCACCATCACCTTCATAATCCACTGTGTATTCATTAAATGCAGAGATCACAGCTAAAATCATATTTAGAAATCTCCACAAAACAAATGAACATGAGTCACCCTACTAAATAAGTGTTTTATATTCATGGATGTTATACATATAGACGTATATACCTTGCATGCATATGTACTATAAGATACACTCTTTACATACTTCAAAGTGCATTTTCAAAGTTATGTTAAAGTATAATGGATCCTTCAGAGCACCTTGGTGAATGTAGTTTGAGAACCTGTGCCTCCCCAATGCTGTTTCCTTCTAAATAGATAAAATGAGTCCCTTAAAGGCGGGGGTTATTGTGTTTTGCTTTTACATTTACGGATGATCTTAATTTAGTACCAAATATAAAGAGGTCTGTCAGAATGGGTAATCCACTTTAGGTCAGGTAGTTGGCCATCCGCTGTATCAGAGCCAAGTTCACCACAGTGTGTGTTGGGAATTAGACAGTGTTACAGGATGACATCGCCTGGTGTGTGATGCAAGGGCCCTGGTCAGGACACAGCACATGGAATATGGTTCATATGGTATTCTCTTTTTTATTCTTTCATATAATTGTGTGTCATGCATGTCCTTGTACAGATGCGCCTGAGCGGGGGTAAGGACACTTTGGGATGTTGAATTGCACCTTTCACCTTGTTTAGGATAGGATCTCTTGTTTACCCCTGTGTATGCCAGGCTAGGTGGCCTGCATGCTTCCCTGGATTCTTCTGTCTCTACCTCCTGTCTCATTGTAGGAATGCTGGGGATATAAACACATAAGATTGTATCTGCCTTTAACATGGTTTATGGGGATCAGAACTCAGGTCCTCACACTTGGGCAGCAAGCACTTTTACCCACTCAGCCATCTCTGTCGCCCCTTGTATGATACTCTCTTGATGTTTATTTTTTTCCCTTGAAGACAAGAGCTAAGCGAGAGTCTCAAATTAACACTTCTCAGCTTCCAAAAAGCTGTCAGAGACAAGGTTGAGTGTGGAGCTTCCAACAGGGAGGCAAGACAAGACAACAACATTTTATGTCTGCCTCAAGGCTGTACAACAAAACCTGAAGTGTTAGAGGAGGAACACAAGAGTCCTTGGAAATGAGGTTATTCGTGGCTGGAGGAACTATTTGGTTTGAGCATAGAGTTCCACCTGGCTGGAGAGACAGTCAGCAGTGCATGCACTTGCTCTGCAGATGTAAAGACTCAAGTTCATATCCCAAGAACCTATATAAATGCCACATAGACATGCAAGTCTGCCTGTAATTGCAGCCTTGAAAGGCAGAGACAGGAGCCCCCCCCCCCCCAAATCTAGCTGGTAATAGAGACAAGCTAGATGAATAACTTATGATTCTGACTCAGTGAATAAGGTAGAGGAGTGATACAGAATGTTCCCATCACCAACCTTGGTCCTCCACATATATGCATACCACACACACGCTTCTGCCCACACACATGAAAAATGTATATATACATGTATATCACACACATATAAATGGAATAAAAAATCTGAAATAGCCATTTCAGTATTTATGATGTTTATGTTTCCTTGAATCAATTAATTAGTTGTATGTCCATTGAGTTCCATGATCCCCTTTGCCTTTCACAAGTGAAGGCATCAAGATGGGTATATTTTTCTCAGTTTAAAGCATAGCTACATTGTATTGTAATGATACAAATTGATTAACCACACAATTGTGTCTGAAGCTTGACTGGCTCTGTAGCTACTCAGACTGGGTGGGCAACATGCATTTTCAGATATGGTAGTCCAGTGGCTTTACCTTATTAGAGTCAATGGGGGGAAAAAACAACAAAACAAAACAGAAAACTTCTGAATCAGGGCTACAGTTAATAAAGTACTTGACATGCAAGCATGATAACCTGAGTTCAGCCCACAGAACTCATGTAAAATTGCAGGATGGTGGTGTGTTTATAATCCCAGCACTGGTGATGTGGGGACAGACAGATCCCTGGGGCAGAGCTTGCTGTTAGCTAGCCTTGCTTACTTGCTGAGTTCTATACTGATAAGAGTCCTCTCTTTAAAACAAAGTGGTGGCATTTAAGGACTATCCCCATGAGTGATCTCTGGCCTCCTTGCATACACACACATGTGCATGTGTACACACATGTGGACCCTTGCACGTGCACATATGCCCACACACAAAATACAAAGCTTCTGTGCTCACTAACATCAGCGTCATTTATCTTGTTTTACAAAGTCTTCTCTACCTCAGCCCTGGAAAGGGCCCCGAAGCCATAGAGTCAAATCCAGACGTCTCCACTTTAGACTTTTGCTATGTTCCAGCTGTAGATGACTGAAAACGGGAATTTTCTTTTGGGCTGCAGGAGAGAGTGCCTGAGGAAGAGAGAAAACACCAAGAAGCACTGGGTGATCTCCATGCAGCAGGAGACGAAGACTCAAGAAGTGAGATCAGCAGTGCGGATGAGGGAAAAGAAAACACCAGGCTGCTCTTAAAGAGACTGAAGGCTCTGGAGGTAAGACACCCAACTGTCCACCCACTGAGAGAAAAACCTGCCGGTGCTGGTACCGACTGTGAGTCCAAGTTCCTTTCTTAGTTCTCTCAGACACGTGACTATATCCATTGGGATCCCTTCCTCAACAATGGACACTGTTAAATTCGCTGCACTAGAAGGGCCTTGACTCAGAAATCCAGCTGCATGGCCTTCAAAAGAGAAAACAGCACCGCAGCTCTCTTCCAAATCCTAGGCTCTGAAATTGCAAGCACTTTAGGCAGGGGCTGTGGAACGCTTGACTTTCTATTTCCAATGCCTCATAAAATGGAAGCATGGGTGAATGAGAAAACAAATGATCCAATAGCATATAAAATGGTTGTGAAAGTTGTGTATGTGTTTAGATACAAATTTTTCTAGTATTTTTGGTAAACCCATTTTATTAAGAAAACAGGCATGTGTAGACATCAGCATGTAAGGTACATGTAGGGGGAGAATCAACACCAAGCTATGGGGTCTTTGAGGGAGATCTGAATGTACCCCAACTCTCTAATACACAGTTTGAAGGTACCAGATGCTCTATAATGTAGAGGCATTTATGTCACCTGTAAGTGTTTGTTCCTCAGTTTTCCTACCTGCCTTCAGAGAACATTTTGCTTATGCATTCTTGTTTAAGGTATTTGAGACTTAAGTGATGGTGTTAACTTGATCCATCCCAGAGGATCATTTGGAAAGAGAGTCTAAATGAGGAGTTGTCCACATTTGTTTGGAATTGGGCATGTCTGTGGGAGATTGTTCTGATTGCCTCAGTTGATCTGGAAAGACCCAGCCTACTATGAGCGGCACCATTCCCAAGATAGGGGGGGGACTGAGTACAGGGCATATATACATCTGTCTCTGCTCTTGACTCTGGATGTGACTAGATGCTCCATGTCTCTTTCATTGTGATGCTCCCACATTTATGGAACATAATCTGGAACTGTAAGTTGTAAATCCTTTCTTTCCTAGATTTTACTCTCTCTCTCTCAGGGTATTTTGTCTCAGAACATGAAATGAACTTAGAACACCCATCATCTAAAAACACAGTCTAGGGATGTAGCTCAGTTGGTAATATGCTTGCCTGTCATGGTGGAAGCTCTGAGTTCTCTCCTCAGCATTGCATTCAATTGGACATGGTGGTATAGACCTGAAATCTCAGTGCCCAGGAGGATCAGGAATTCAGGATCATCTTTGATTACAAAGTAAATTCCAGGATGACCTGGGGTACATGGGAATCTGCCACAAAACAAAACAAAAACAAAGGAACAATGATAAATGCATAGTCATACTGTAGGGCCCATAAAATCTGGAATACTTTCATAGTATCCAGAACCAGGATGAGAAGCATGTGGCTTGCTCTCTGCCTGCTGTCCACAGCCCTGCCTCTGATCTCTGGCATCCTTTATATAAAGAGAGTACTGCCCTTTAGATTCTGATTTCCTTAATGCAATGGGCATTAGCCAGATTCTCAGGATTTTGTTTGAATCCCTGCTCTCTATTTTAGTATTTAAAAATCTTCAGAGTCACCTAATCTCTTTCTGTTTTTCTTTCCTCACTTGTAAAAGGAAGACAATAATAGTGCACAACCTTACCAAAAAAGCAGTGGAGATTAAACTGTTTATTATTTCTATAATCCACTTATACTTGATCCAATCTGTGTTTCAGTTCCATGTGACAAAAAAATGCCCTGGAAAAAAAAGCAACTAACGGGGTTCATTTCAGCTTGCAGCCCCCAGAATCAGTTCAGCATTGCGGGTTAGTCAGAACAGGAACTTAGATCAGCTAGTCACATCACATCCACCTTCAAGAGCAGAGAGAAAGGAACACATGCTTACTCACTTGCTTCCTTGCTTGTGCTCACGTATTTCTTTACTTGGATACAGTCCAAGACCCCAGACCAGGGAATGGTGACGCCCAACGTGGGCTGAGTCTTCCTATCTCAGTTAACATTAGTAATGAAGACAATCCTCATATACATGCCCACAGGCCAACTCAATCCAGATAAATCCTTACTGAGACTCTTCCCAGGGAATTCTAGGTTGTGTCGTGTTGACACGTAAAACTAACCATCACATGACTGATCTGTTCCAAGGTTGTTGCCTATTCATTAGACATGTGCTTACTGTTTATCTGAATAGGATAACTAATACAAAACTATGATTAAAACGACTTGGGTACTTCACACAGACAGTCCTGAAGACAGATGGCTGGGCACATGTGTGAGAGCCCAAGCAGAAGAGCCATTGACTAGGGAAACATCTGGATCCCCTGGAGGAGGAGGCGGGCATTACATCTGTGCCTCCAAGGGCTCTCATACTTTGACAGGATTTTAAGTACACTTAGGAAACATTCTTGGGGGAAGGGAGGATTCCATTCCAGAGTGTTAAGAAACCCCATAATGAACTAGATTGAACAGGAATGAGTTGATATTACATGTACTTCAGTTGTTAGTTCTTACTTAATGATTACAGTGAAATTGTTCTCAGTTCATCTCATTGTCAGGGAGAACTTTGTGAAGGACATTTTATTTAATCAAGCTAAGAGGTGTTTAAAATGTCTTTGGCATCAAATGTTCTTAAACTTCAGGGTATATACATATTTATATATTTTCCCCTTCCAAGAGATCATTACATATTGGGCAACAACTCTTTCTTCCAATATTATTCGGATGCAATAACTAATGTCTTGAAGTGCCGTTAATCCCTATAGTTTCAGTTCACAATGTATTTTACTTCCTGAATTGAATTGCTGTAGTTGAAGAGTAATCATTTATTTTTAAATTCTTTCTTTCGTATTTGTTTAACTCATTACTTACTCCTTGATCTCACTACCTTATTTTTGATGATTCTGTGATTTTTTTTTTTTTTTGTTGTTGTTGTTTTTTTGTTTTTCGAGACAGGGTTTCTCTGTGTAGCTTTGCGCCTTTCCTGGAACTCACTTGGTAGCCCAGGCTGGCCTCGAACTCACAGAGATCTGCCTGTCTCTGCCTCCCAAGTGCTGGGATTAAAGGCATGCACCACCACCGCCCGGCTGATTCTGTGATTTTATTAAAACATGTCTTTATTTTAATGTGTGCAGGTGCACATGAGCAGCGCATGGGTTTAGGTCAGAGGACAGCCTGTGGGAATGGGTTCTCCTCTTTCACCATGCTGGTTCTGGGAACTGAATTCAGATTGTCAGTCTTGGCAGCAAGAACTCTTACCCGCTGAACCATCTCATTGCCCCCCATGATCTTGTTAATGATATGAATTTAGGGGAGGGGGTGTGAGCTAGGGTGTTAAGTAGTCCCGCTTTGTAATTTCTCTAGGGCTCCTGTGATGCTCTTGCCTCCACCTGCTGAAATCTAGCATTGCTGGTATGCATCACGTCCAGGTCTATGATGTTATTAATTTCCATGTAATTGGGTTTTATATAAATTTTATATACTACAGAGTTTTAAATTTTATTTCATATACTATGTATACTGACTCATTTGCATAGGTTAAAAATGTTGTGGTTAAATAAACAGCTCATTTTTCTAGAGCTGGACACAGATACCCATGTAGACTGCAGCATTTTAACAAAATCCTCCTTGGGGAACCTGCGGGGAAATCTTCCTGAAGGAATCGAGTAGATGCATTGGCAATATTGGGTATTGTGCTGCAAAACTTTAGAACAGCAAAGAATATTTTCTACCAATGTGTTTTTTAAGCAACCATGTGTGTATACTCTAATGTCCTGGCTCTAATGTGACAGAAAACAGAGGTGATAGGAAGCAGACTGTCCTGGGCCAGTGAGATGACTCAGAGGACATAGGTGTCTGCTACCAAGTGTGAGGATCTGAGTTTTATCCTGGGAACCCACATGACAGAAGGAAAGACAGATCTCTTCAGGTTGTCCTCTGACCTCACATGAGTGCCATGGTACAGACATGACCACACATGCGCGCACACACACACACGCACACGCACATGCACATGCACACATGCACAGTTTTTAAAAAGGGAAGAATAACACCACGATCTCCACACAAGTCCCAAGGAGATGTGAAGAAGACTCAGAATCTACTGCTTTGGAGAGGAAACTCCAACCCTCTCAGACCCTCTGGCCCCACTGGATTGTGGAATTTTTGCATTGGCTCCTGACACATGCTAGAGAGACTGATTGCTTTGTATCTGTGTCCCAGAGCTACAAGGGCAAACAAGAGCCACATGCACATGCCCCTAAGTGTTTGGGTAAGCAGATGCGAGTCTGTGACTTAAGAGTTTGGGATTCCAAGGCTGCCATTTCAAGGACCACCTGCCTGCCTGCCTTTACTACTGGTGCATGCGTGTGTGTGTGTGTGTGTGTGTGTGTGTGTGTGTGTGTGTAAGTGTGTGGAGGCCAAAGTTGGATGCCTTTTTTGATCCACCTTAGTTTTTGAGACAGACCATCTCACTGAACCTAGAGCTCATCAATTCAGCTGATCTGGCTGTCCAGCAAGGACTCCTGTTTCCACCTTCCAGCACTGGGATTCCAGATGTTAGGCTCCAAGATGGGATATTTTATATAGATTCCAGGTGAAGGGGTTATGAGGTCTGTGCTCGTGGCTGGCTGTGGCTACGGCCACGGGTATGAAGCGCTAGTGGCTGGTGCTAGATGCTGCGGTGGGTGGCGGAAGAATCACGAGCCATGGTTACCTTTTGAGAGCTTTATTAGAAGGAAGGAGAGAGAGACAGAGAGGAGAGAGAGTGGGGGGAGTGCCTGCGTGGAGGACAGAGAGAATACAGAAAGAGAGGGCCCGTGGGAGGGCATGCCTGCTTTTTAGGCTGGGATGCCATTGCAGGCTGATGACGTATTAAGGACAGAATCCTTCCAGCAGGTGCTGAACTCATGTCTTCATGGCATAGCAAGCACTTTACCAATAGAGCCATCTCTCAGGCCAAAGGACTGCTTTCTTTACTTGGAGAGAAACTCACCAAAACTTCTATATCGTGCTGTGGTACCACTCTTGTGGGTGGATTGCCTCCTCAGGCCTACTCTGTGGCACTGATTCCAGGATCCTTTTCAACTTACCCTCTGGACTCCCTTGGCTTCATCTGGGTTCTAGATTTGTCTTGGAGTATTTGGCTCAGGGTCTGGGTTTGCTTCTGAAGCATTTTCTTGCTATGCGTGATTTTTCCTCATGCTGCAGCCCCCAACAGGCCTTCTCACCACTCCAGACAAACCTCACACAAGATTACATGTCAAGGGAGACGTTTCCCAGACTTATTCTCACCTCCTGCAGCATCTTATCTCCAGCCTCCAGCCAAGAGCAGAGTCAACCTGAGAACACTCAAGAGTTCTGAGCCCCCAGAAGTGCTGATGTTTCCACGGTAGCCTCAAGGTCAGAAGAACGTGGCCTCTCATAGGAATGATTTATTTTGTGCAGAAAAGTATGGCAATTAAATATGTTAAGGTGGATAACAGCCTTTTCCACCCAATTATACCTTTCTGTGAAAGTCTGACAATTAAAGTGCTAAGCATAGGTTTTTGTTAATAAGTGATTCTGTTTAAAATTGGGTAGTTTAAAATAGTCAAAGCTAGCTGTACATCACAGTTATTTATGGAACGCAGACTTAATCTATGCACTGAATAATCTCAATGGGTCAAATGCTGTTCTCAGCTCTAGGGAAGGTCGGTACTTATTGTTCCCTCCTCAGAGGACAGAGATAGGAAGCACACACTTAAATAATAAGCAAATAAATTGATGGACAGATAAGTGGCTGCAAATGAGAAAAAAAAGAACGATACCACAGGAAAGAGAGTGAGATAGGAGTGAGACATTTAGCTTCCCAGAAACCCCATTGTATGAGGCTACTAAAGTTCAATATGAATAATAAACAGGACATAGCTCTGCAAGCCTCTGGAAGACTAACACTGTAGAAAGAAGCTCCTGTGAGGATGGAGAAAGCACCTGTGAGGATGGAGAAAGCTCCTGTAGGGATGGAGAAAGCACCTGTAGGGATGGAGAAAGCACCTGTGAGGATGGAGAAAGCACCTGTGAGGATGGAGAATGCTCCTGTAGGGATGGAGAAAGTACCTGTGAGGATGGAGAATGCTCCTGTGAGGATGGAGAATGCTCCTGTGAGGATGGAGAAAGCTCCTGTGAGGATGGAGAAAGCACCTGTGAGGATGGAGAATGCTCCTGTGAGGATGGAGAATGCTCCTGTGAGGATGGAAAATGCTCCTGTGAGGATGGAGAATGCTCCTGTGAGGATGGAGAAAGCTCCTGTGAGGATGGAGAAAGCACCTGTAGGGATGGAGAAAGCACCTGTGAGGATGGAGAAAGCACCTGTGAGGATGGAGAAAGCTCCTGTAAGGATGGAGAAAGCTCCTGTGAGGATGGAGAAAGCTCCTGTAGGGATGGAGAATGCTCCTGTAAGGATGGTGAAAGCTTGCAACTTTATGGGTACACAGTCAAAACCATGTCCTAGACTATGGCCAGGAATTCCTGTAGGTTTTACTGTGAAATTTCTTCTTACTTGATCATTTCTTACCAACATTGCACAGGGAGCCATGGATTTGGAAGCCTGTGTCTGATGAGCTGTTCCGTGCCCACCTTATTTTCTAGTCTCCTTAGGAAATTCCAACTGGACTTGTATTAATGGGGAATGGAATATGTGCTAAAGCTACCCAGAAGTTGGGAAGATAGCTCATGGGGTAAGAACACTTGCTACACAAACCTCATGAAATGAGTTCATATCTCCAGAACCTATGTAAAATTCATATGCAGTAGCACAAGTGTCCACAATCACAGTAAAACCTATAGGGATTACTAATGGAGTAGATGTAGTATATAAGGGTAACTGGAAAATCAAGAATGACTTTAGATTGATTTATCCTTAACTTTTGAGAATGATGTCATAACAGAAAGAGGCCAGCCTTGAAAGAGAGGTGGCTCATGGGAGATAATATTCTATCTATCAGCTTGTATAGTCCACATTGAGACACTTGTTCAGCATTCAAGAGACAACATTCAGATGGTTGATGGATACCCAAGGTTGAGATTAAGGCTGCAAGGGTGGATAGGAGAGTCATCGGCATATAGATGACATTCTGCAGGGTGGTACCATATTGAGTTACTTGAGAAATGTGACTGTGGATGCGAGGAGGGCCAAGGACAGAGCCCTGGGGAGTCTCTCCATTAAGGAACTTTCAGAGATTGGGGAGAGCCAGCAAATGAGCCTGGGCAAGGGTAGCTAGTGAAAATGGAGTGAGGTGTCAAAGAACCTAAAGAAGAAAGGCAATCTTAAGAGAAGAAGCACAGAGCCCACGGTTGACTCTCTTCTTGATGGCAAGCCTCAAGCTTTATAACCATGGTGTCTTATTACAGTGACCTGGAAGGGAAAGATGGGAGAGCATATGTGCATGGTTCTTTGTATTGACTCTAGATCTCTAGATCCATTTCTGTTGTTGTCAGAAAACACCATGAGCAAAAGCGGTATAAGGAGAAAAGGGCTTATTTGACTTACAGTTCCAGGTCATAGTCCTTTATTTTGGGGGTAGCAAAGTAAGAACTCTAGAAGTTAGTCACATCACATCCACAGTCAAGAAAAAAAAAAGAGTATATTCACCCTTTCTTGCTGGTAGTCAAGACAATTCCTCACAGATCTGCCTATAGGCCAGCTTATTCTACATAATTCCTCATTAAGACTCTCTTCCTAGATAATTATAGTTTGTGTCTTAGTTAGGGTCTCTATTGCTGTGAAGAGACACCATGACCACAGCAACTCTTATAAAGGAAAACATTTAATTGGGGCTGGCTTACAGTTCAGAGGTTTAGTCCATTATCATCATGGCAGGAAGTATGGCAGTGTGCAGGCAGGCATGGTGCTGGAGAAGGAGCTGAGAGTTCTATATCTTGATCCACAGGCAGCAGAAGGAGTCTGTGTCCACACTGGGCATAGCTTGAGCATAAGAGACTTTAAAGCCTGCCCCACAGTGACACACTTCCTCCAACAAGGCCACACCTCCTACTAGGGCCACTCCCTGTGGGGGCCATTTTCTTTCAAACCACCCTAGGTTGTGTCCAGGTTGACAGTTAAAATGAACCAGCACAGTGTCTGTTTGTGTGGCATGTGTGCATATGTGTATAGAGGTCAGGGGTTAACATCTAGTGTCTTCCTCTGTTGATTTCCACTGTATTTTTTTGAAAAAGGGTCTCTCACAGAACGTGGAGCTCAGTAATTCAGCTAGACTGGCTGGCAGTAAGGGTCATGGCTGCTCCTTCTGCACACCAACAGCACTGAGGTTCTAGGCAAACCTTCATACCAGCCTGGTATTTATATATGTAGGGGGCATCTGAACTCTGGTCAGCCTCAGGTATTGGCCCTCAGGTACAATCTATCATCTTTTGAGGCAGGATTTCTCACAGCTTCCAGAAGTTTCCAATCTGTCTAAGCTGGCTGGCCAGTGAGCTCTAGGAATCCTCCTGTCTCTGCCACTGCTGCGCTGGAGTTCCATGCCCTCAGTTGGGTCCAAACTAGGTCCTTGTATTTGCATAACAATCACTTTACTAACCAAGCCATTGCCCTGACTCTTAGTGGCTCCTTTGAGAAGTTTTTTTCTGAAGTAGAGTGGGTGTGGTAAGTCAGATTGGGGATATGACACAGAACCGGCCTTTTTCACGTGGGGGTATTTTAGTGAGGGAGGTGATACAGTGGAAAGGTCAAAGTCGATGACACAGAGTCATAAACACAAATGTAGATGGGAAAGATGCAAGCAGGCAAGAAGGCTGGAACCAGGCCAGAAAGACAGCTTCTTTTAAAAGTCAAATGCCTAAAATACACCTCAGGAAATCTTAATGCTCTGAGCCTATGACGGAAACTAAACACCTGTATCCTTGGGAAACTCTGCCTGGGTTTCAGACGCACAGCCAAGATTGAGAGCCATAAATAACAGCTTTGCTTCAGAACATTCTCTGTTGCTAAAACAAGATACCTGGAGCTGTATAACTTTTTAAAGTAAAGACATTTATGAATCTCTGGAGTCTGGAAGCTAAAGTCCAGTCAGCAATGGGTTGGTATCCGATGAAGGTTCATGGCTGGGTCATAATACGTGGAAAGGGAGAAAAAGAACCAGCCAAGTACAGAATGACCAGACAGGAAGCAAGGGACCAGGGAGGAGCCAGACTTCCTGAAGACCTGCATTATCCCCATGATCTAAAAGTACCTGGGTTTCTCTTGGAGACCTCCCCACCTCAATTCTGTCACACTGGGGACCAAGCCTCTCTCACATGAACTACTGGAGACACACTGGGAAGGCTTTTAGAGTGATGGTTCACGCTATGAAACAGCTTAGATAGGTGCCCACCTTTGTACCTACTTTCCTTCATCCCTGGATGCAGTAAACTTTCCCTGAGCCCTCAAAGCTTCCATGCATGCGCAGAGCCAGTAAGTCTGAGACACTATGGACTGCTTGTGTTCAAGAACACCATAAGCCAGGCATCATGGGCATATCTGAAAATCCCAGCACTCCTAAGGCTCAGACAGAAGGACCAAGTGTTTGAGGCTAGCCTGGGGCTAGCTAAATAGGGAACGTTCTCTCAAGTAACTTAAATAAAGCAATAAACAATTAAATGAATTGCTTTTTAAAATATTGTGTGTGCTTATGAGAGAGAGAGAGAGAGAGAGAGAGAGAGAGAGAGAGAGAGAGAGAGAGAGAGAGAGAGAGAGAATATGAATGTGTGGATGTGGATGCTGGCATGTGCCGCAGTGTGCATGGGAAGGTCAGAAAATGAACTCTGTCACTCCTCAACTTCCTCTCCATTGCTTTGTTGGAGACAGGCATGTTTGTCAAGCAAGCTAGCCTGTGAGCTTCCAGGGATTCTTTTCTGCTTCTTATTTCACTCTAGGAATGCTGGGATGACAGATACACTTCCATGATCGGGTCTCTTTACAGGGATTCTTGGGATTCGAACTTGGATCTTGACGCTTGCACAGCAAGTGCTTAACCCACTGAGCCTTCTCTTCAGGCCCCTAGCATGCTTTTGAGTGTCTTATGGCTGGGTATGTACCTAAGCTTTGTTTGAGCCTCTTGCTGATGAGAAGGAAAAGCCCATTCTGGTTTTCTCTAAGTAGTTACCCTGTTCTTCCCCCCACTCTCACCCCCCAGTCTCCTAAGCAATAATCTAAGGATAAATTGAAAAGTGCTCAAGTAGCCGCCAGTGGTCGTCTCTGTGAAATCTCACCATTGTTTCCTTTTTATCTGTAAGTTCTGTGACAAGACGCTGACAGGTGACATCACACATCTCTTCTTAGAGTATGTGGTGCCTATCCATCTCCTGATTAATTTGCATTCGTCTGTGAGTCACCTAGCAACAGCGCTAAAGTGGGTTTAGAGACAAAAGCTTCTTTTTGGTAAAGAGACTTCTAATTAGGGGAAAATCGTATTGTATGTGAGTGGATGACTTGGCATTCGCTGTTTTCTGGCTACCAAAGTGTTGAAGGTACGTTAGGAGAAACTTGAACGAGAGGAAATAAGTGATGATTACAGCCTTCCTCCTGTGGCCACACACACTCCGTGTACACGGAGTCAGACAACTAGAGGCTGATCGACTGAAAATTCTGCAGCCCTATTGAACGTGCCCAGTGTTTTACTTCAGACTCTTCCTTAAGTGATACAGTGTAGCAACAATTTACAAGGTGCTTCTACTGAACTGCTTGTTACAGGTGGTCTAGAAATGACTGAAAATATGAGAGAGACCAGGAATAAATGAAGTCATCACTGTGCAAGCTTGAGGACCCAAGTTTGGATCCCCAGAACCAATGTAATAAGCTAGGCATTGCAGCTTGAATATCTGGCCTCAGTGCTGGGGATGTGGCGGCAGATCCCCAGGGCTTCCTGGCCAGTCTAGCCCAGTCAGTTCAGTTCGAGACCATGTCTCAAAAATGAAATGGAGAACAATCAAGGAAGACACCACATGTTGATGTCTAGCCTCTACATACATGTGCACATATGGACATATGTACATACCCACAGGAACACACACATTCCATATACACACACAGTACAGTTTTTGAGAGAACGTGTGTAGGCTGTATGTGCTTTGATGTTATTTGAAATAAGACTCCAGCATCTGTGGATTTTGGTATCCCCAGTATTTCCTGGGACCATTCCCCATTTACTAGTTACTTTTCTATCGACTTGCTAGAATAGCTTGGCAAAACACAAGTTAAGAAAGTAAAGGTTAACTGTTGCTCTCAGTGTCTGTGCTACTGGTGTTATATTTTAGGAAGTGATCTCCTGTGCCAATGCGTTCAAGACTACTTCCTACTTTCTCTCCTGTCAGGTTCAGAGTAACTGGCTTTATGTTGAGGTCTTTGATCCACTTGGACTTGAGTTTTGTGCATGGTGACAGATATGGATCTATTTGCATTCTACATGTTGACATCCAGTTATGCCAGCACCATTTGTTGAAGATGCTTTCTTTTTTCCATTGTACAGTTTTGGTTAATTCTGGCATAAGTTCCAGAGGGTTCCTTATACTCCATCATGGTAAGGGAAGTGTGGAAGCAGAGCATGACGCTGGCTTGATGGGTCACACACAGATCACATTTCATCCTCACATAGGAAGCAGACAGACAGACAGACAGACAGATAGAACAGAGAAGTGGGCCAGGCTTTAAAACCTCCATGCCGGACCCAGTGACATACTTCCTTCAGCAAGCCTTTGTCTCTTAAATGGTCCATAATTTTCATAATTTTTACAAACAGAGCTCCAAACTGGGCATCAGCTGTTCAACCATAGGAGCTTCTGAGGGCTATTTCATATTCGTACGTCAACCCCATTGGATATTGAGAGACGACTGTAAACCAGCCAGAACTGGCTTGCCTTAGACACAGTGCCACCATCTTCTGCTGCTGTCATTGTGTTTTATCAGTCAGAAAATTCATAAAATGTAGTCCTGTGTGGTATTTACATGTAACATCTCAAGTCCTGTGTCATATTTACATGTAACGTCTCAAAATTCTTTTCCTCTGTTCAAAATCTCTCAAAATCATGATGAAATGGTTACATAGAAAGTTAACCAATTTTAAGTACCCTCCTTATTTATGTGACTTCCTTCTGGTATCTACTTAGCTTGTCATCTTTTTGCTGTTCTAATGTCACTAAAGTGTTGTATTATACTATCATAGTCTGGTTATAACATTATGTTGTAATAAACATTGTTAGAGTATAAATCCATATACACATGGATTTCAATCGAATATTTTTATCTCTTTAAATTTTTATTACACTTGTGTGTATGTGTGTGTGTTTGTACATGCATGTGTCGTAGCCTGCATGTGAAAGTCAGAGATCAACTTGTAGAAATCAGTCCTCTCCTTTTACCACATGGGTCCTAGGAATCAAATTCGAATCTTGGAGCCGTCATGCTGGCCCAGGGATGGAATGTTTAATGACATTGGTTTTCTTTCTTTTTTTTTTTTAACAGTTGTGCAAAGGGGCCATGAGGTTTGTTAAAGGATAATGGTTCTCCCAAATCAGCAGCTGTAGACAACATATCAATGAAGGCCACACAGTCCAGTTGAAGGGTATCCAGTGCACAGCACACCTTGGGACATAACAGCAGGAAACTTGGACTGAGGAGATGCCCAGTCTGTAAAGCGCCTGCCTGTCAAGCTTGAGGACTTGAGTTAGAGCCCAGGACCCAAGTGAAAATCGGGATGTGGTGGCGTGATTTTGTAATTTGGGCACTGGAAGGATAGAGACAAGAGAACCCTTGAGGCTTGCCTAATTAGTGAGATCCAGGCCAGTGAGGGACACTGCTTCAAAGACTGACAATGCTAAAGAATGCCTAAAGTTGAAAAACAGCTGAGGTGGTCCTAAGTCCTATACACATGCATGTACACTCACGAGCACACAGATGCAGATGCATACAAACACATGCATTCACACACAGCAGGGGTGGGAGGTTACTCCATGGTCTGCTGAAATTATTTCAGAGATCTAAATTCTCGCAGGAATTTCACAAATGCTGTCAATTCTTACTTCCTTGGAGATAGTCTTTTTAGAGCCTTTAAGTCAGAAATCATAGCAGCTCCACTTAGTTCCAGCCTTGAGCAATGGGAAGAAAGATTATGCAAGTAGAAATTCTAGAGGAAAAAACACACTCAGGCATGGATTGCAGCCTGTAAGGATGCAGCAGCCATCTCCAGGCCTATGGTCCTCTGGCCTCGGGCCTGTCTCATGCAGACTTTTTCCATTCATTGGTGAGCAAAACACCCAGTCAACATTACCAGGGAAAAAGACATATTTCTTTGATATCTATACTACCAACCCTCCAAGACCGAAGATAAGGGTCCAATTCTTGGGCCACTTTGGAAAGCAGGCAGAAAGTGCTGTCTGAACAGTGAGCTTGGCCTTCATGCCATTTTTCTAAGGAGTGGTAAGAGGGACAGCTGAAACAATCTCCTCCCCAAGCAGGCATCGGTACTGGTATGGGGTACCTGGAGTGCCTATGGCCAGACAGGTCACCAAAAGGCTTGTTTGCCTCCTCTGGCAGGTGCATGGCACTGCCATCCATCCAAAATACACACCGAGCTAGCCTTGTTTCTTACAGAAACTGAGAGTTGTCTGATCACATTCCTAATCAGCTGTCCTAGTTAGGGTTTCTGTTGCTGTGAAGAGACACCATGACCATGGCAACTCCTATAAAGGAAAACATTTAATTGCGGTAGCGTATGTTTTCAGAGATTTAGTCCATTATCATCATGAGACATGCAGGCAAATATAGTGCTGCAGAAGAAGCTGAGAGTCCTACATCTTGCCCTTCAGGCAACAGGAAGTGCTCTGAGTGTCACACTGAGCAAAACTTGAGCAAAGGAGACCTCAAAGTCCAGTCCCACACTTCCCCCAACAAGGCCACACCTACTCCAACAAAGCCACACTTCCTAATAGTAACACGCCCTATGAGCTTATGGGGGCCAATTACATTCAAACTATAACATCAGTGTAGATGTTTTCTTATCTTCCAACCTCTGGAGTTCCCATAGGGCCTTCAACCTGCACTCCCTTTTGAGACAAGGTGTCATAGCACAGACTGACCTCTCATTCACTGAGGGCAACCTTGAAGGAGAACCTCCTGCCTCTACTCTCTAAGTGTTGGTAATAAAGCCATGCACTACAACACTTGGCTTATTCAGTGATGGTGGCCGAACCCAGTGATCTCTGCATGCTGGGAAGACACTGTACCCACTGAGCCATACCCCTAGCATGAAGCTGCCATTCCTTATGATGTGTGAGCCCATTATTTGAGTTTAGAAAACATGTCCAAGGAAACAAGCTCGACATAGTCCCGAGCTGTGCAGAGAAAGCCTCTGGCTTCAAGCTTAAGTAGTCGCTCACTTTTGAAAGGAATTCCTTTGGCAGCTACAAAAACAAACAAAACAAACAGACAAACAACACATATGCTTCTCCATCAGTTGAAACTGTACCAGTTGCCAAGAGCCTTTGGCCATCAGTCATTTCCTTCTGCCTGTGTCTCCCAGTTGATGTGAAGGAGCTGAGCCTGTAGACTGTGGTTTCGGTTTTCTGATAACACCTGGAGGATCCTCCTGCCTTGGGTTTTGTTAGCTTCTGCACTCCTGTTTTACAAAAGCTCCTTTGCCCTCCAACTCCTAGAAGCTTGTTCAATCAAGATAGAACCTTTTATCAGTTACAACCAACTGCTGAGAGAAGGAAGAAAACTTCTCAATGGGAGCCAGGCCAAGGTGTTCAGAGAGCTCTGGCTATATTGCATTGCCAAGCCCAGATCTGTACGGGGGAGCTTGTTAGAAATACCTCAGCTATTAGAAAAAGCCAATATGTCAAGAACTGATCTGCATAAATAAGTTTCTTTGCCAAGCTCAGATTTGTGTGGGAGCTTGTGAGAAAGCCCCAGATCTTCCAAAAGGTCGGTGCATCAAGGATTAGTCTCCATGAATATTCGAAGAGCTATCAAAGAAGAAAAATGAACCACGAGGCCAACATTAATTGTGCCCAGAGATAATTAGAACAAAGTGTTGTTAATTGTGTGTTGGTTTAATGTGATGTAGCGCTGAATTTTTTTTTCTTTCCACAGAGTATAAATTTTGATGTCAGAAACGGAAAGCTGGCTGGCTTGATTGATCAAAAGGCCCGTTTGCTTAGATACAGCTAATTAGACATTTTAATCCTTACTCCATAAAGTCCAATGAAGGCTCCTATATCATGAATGTAACTGGAAACAAAGCCCCAAATGTTGGGTCTCTTTGTCTAGTGATATCTGAGCTGTGCATGAAGATACTCTTGTAAGTAATTTACCTAAGGGTCATGAATAAAATATTATGTAAACATGACTCAAGGAACAATAACAACAAAAACCAAATAAACAAAATCGAGTAGGACAGTCTTAAGTGACAGCTCAGTTGTAATAGTGTTTTCTTGCAAGCACGAGGGTCTGAGTTTGAATCCCCAGCACCTGACTAAAGTGCTAAGTAGTGGTGTAGACTTGAAATCTCAGCACCTGGGAAGGAGAGACAGGAGTGGAGCTGGTACTTGCTGGCCAGCCAATCTAGCCAAATCTGTGAGCTCCGGGTTCAGTTAGAGACCCTGTCTCCAACAACAATAAGGTGGGACTGGGGAGGTGGCGCAGTTGGGAAAGCCCTTGCTGCTTGTACATGGGAACCTGAGTTCCAGATGCCCGGGACCCACATAAAGCTGGATATGATAGTCCATATTTGCAGTACCAGCATGCATGCAGCAAGATGAGATGTTAGGCACAAGAGAATTCCTAGATGCTCACGAGCCAGCTAGCCTGCCCTTCACAGTGGTGAACAAGAGAGCATCCGAATCTCAATCACTGTGGAAGATGAGAGTCAACACCTGAGGTTGACCTCGGAAATCCATACATGCACTATGGCACAGTGTATCCACACTGCACACAAACGTGCATACAGACATAACATGTATACAACACACATGCAAAGTGAAAAGTGATAATCATGCATAAAACTATTGAGGGAATACCGAACTTAACCTTTGGCTGCCACATGCACACACAAATATGTACACACATTCACAACACCCCCACCCACAAACAATATGATTGATGGACAGGCCCAGATAAAGAGCTATGGGATCCTATTAAAACTCATAGTTTGCCACAAAGAAATGTTATCAGGCTGTGGCAGGAGGAGGCATAGCGGACTAGGTTCAGAAAAACACCCTTGATGTAAAGGCATCAACTTCCCAGGCCAAGTCAAGGTCAAAGTTGCCCCATAGCTATTCAGTGTGCAGATGCATCATAGCTTTGGAAAGTGACCTTCTGAGGACCCCCCAACTGAGGAATTCCCATCCACTCCCACCCTGGGACTCACTGCCTAGGGAGTGGGGAAGCTGATGGATTTTCCTTTCTACCCAGAGCTGTGCGGTAGACATACTGCAATGAATCAGGGATTCTAAAGTTTGGATGAGGCAGGGGCCTAGATCAGAAACTCAAGCTGTTATGTTGCCAAGATCCCATGACATGTGGTTTAGAAATAACAATTCTTTCAGAACTGGGGCATTTCTTCTATGTTTCTATGCCTTTAGCTTTCCAAATGTGAATATCCCAGCATGCCTGGCGGTGGCATCCTGCTTTTCTAACTGGAACTTGTTTACCATGGTACACAGCCCTCTCTTTTGAGGTTCAGGGATTACAGTTACTGAGGTCATGTAGCAGAGGGGTTCTTAGAAAGGGAGACTGCACTACAGGGAAGATACAGTCTGTACTCGGTACCTGGTTTTGTTTAGTTGTTATTGTTCTAAGTTTGCTATGTTTGTTTATTTGCAGAGGGATGCACGGGTGCTTATGTGCCTCTGCCGGTGTGTGGAGGTCAGAGGACAACTTGAGAGAGCTGCAGCACTTGTCAGGCTAGGCAGCTGTTGCCTTTACACCAGACCAGCTAGCCAGCCCTCTGCCTTATTTTTGAGACAGGATCTGTCACTTCACAAAGCGCTCACTAGCTCAGCTTAAGTGAAGTACAGTGAGCCTGCAATAAGTCTCCTTAGCCCTGGGATCACAGGCATGGGCCGCCATGCCCCTTCTTTGTGTTTGGGCATATAACATGGTGAGGTAAGTGCTCTCTGTCATGAGCCGAGCATTCGAGTTTTGTAATCCAACCATGTTCATCACAGTACACACCAGCCTCTATGCTGTTCACTGATCATTCCGTCAGGATCTCTGTTCACATGGCAGTTCTTCTGGAAAGTAGGTTCCCACAGGGCTTCTAGAGGAGGGCCAGCCCAGAACAGGCTCCCGTTGTTTATGAAGCTGAGCATCTCAACCATGCAACTCACAGAGGAAGTCAGGGAGCACAGGTAGGTTAGAAACTTTGGATCTTCTCCTTGGAGGCCAAGGTCTTTTATTCACCTTCATCTGACTTGTAGGCACAACCCATAAGATTTTTCAGAAAAACGTGAAGAGCACCATTTCCTGTGACTCTATTGTTGCTGTTCAGATTTTTCTTCTTCCTTCAGTTTTTAGTTGCCCACAGCCAAAGTCAAATTGGTTTTGGTAATCTCTCAAAAAAATTTCAACTATGTTGAATTCATTTAGAGGATACTGTCTCCAATGCGGGCGGGAGGTACAGTTTAAAATGAGAAGCAACTCAGGTACACAGCATATGATTTGCCAAGGCTTCTAGGCCATAGGATAAAAATCAGTTCCTCAGAAAGCTAAAATTTCCCCTGCAGTTTTATTTTATGAGATATTCGTATAAGAAGACAAACAGGCTCCTGTAGCTCCCGAAAGCAGGGTCTAGGAATTCCATGAGATGAATGTAAATTCTTGAGATAGACCCATTTACAGCCTTGCTCATGCTCAGTACCGGAGAACTGTTCCCAAGGGCCTTGTTAAAGGGTGCGTGAGCTTCAGGGCTCATCACAGAGTGGAGGAAGCACTCGAGGTCCTGGATTGTTATAATAGAATTAATAACCTTATGTTGAATATAATCAGGATAATAAGTCAATTAATACTGAATCCATTTGATAGCAGCCAGATGCGCAATTGCATCATCACTAAGGATATAGTTTTGGAGAAGTATTTTAATTGCTTATCTCATCATTACATGTGAATCTTAAACTAGCTCTCTCCCAGTTTCAAAAGGAGACTTTTCAAAAAGCAATTTTAGAAAGTTGCATTCTGTGGACAAAGGTATAGTGAACAAGTGGACATTTTGTCTGTTTTTTTCTTTTTTCTTATTTGCTTGCTGTTTTGTTTTTAAATATAATTTTTTTCATTATTCTTGAGAATTTCATATAAGTATACAATGAAACATTATAACTGCTACTTCCCATTTCCTTCTTTCTCCTTTTCCTTTTATTGAAGAACTGTAGTGTTTGGTTTTACCCTCGGTACTTGGGCTACATAGTCTCTGGTTCTTGGTCACCCAAGCCGTGTTGGGTATGGGTTCCATCTAGCCTTAAGTTAAATCAGATATTGGTTTCTTATTCTAACAAGTTTCACACCACCATTGCCCTAGCATATCTTGCAAGCAGGACACCATTGCAGATAAAAGGGTTTGTGGCTGGTTTGCTGTTTACATTTCTCTCTTGGTAGCCTGCCTAGTGAGCACCTTCCTGTACCAGAGATGCTAGAATGTAGGAGTGAAGGCTCGGTGTAGGCACCCGCTCGACTTCTCTATGTTCATGAGTTGTGTTGGTATTGTCTTCAGCAAGTATAGTAGCTGAAGTTGGTGGAGAGCAACCTCTAATCTTGGCAGCTGTCTGGGTTGTTTGGGGATTCCTGTGGAGCCCCTTCGGCCAACAACTCAATTAGATGTAACCCAATTCCAGGTTCATTTGGTGACAAGAGATGGCCAGTTTGTACTCTCTCTCCCTCGTTATTTGGTGATTTCATTTAGGTCACCTTCATATATTTATGTAATTTAGGAAACATCTTCTGTATTAGGTTTCTATACTACCCCCCAAATGGCCCTTAATTTTAGCTCTCTCTCCCTGTGTTCCTTCCCTCATCTCCATCTCCACTCTCCCTCCCTACTTGCGCCTCATGTTCTAGCCACCTTCATCAACCCATATTCACCTGTACTGTTTTCCACTCCGAACAAGATCTATCTACACCCCCTAGCTCCTTACTCTATAACCACCCTCTGTGGCTCTACAGATTGTAGCTTGGTAGTCATTGAATTAACAGCTAATAACCACATATAAGAGAATACACACCACATTTGTCTGTTTTGGTCTGGGATACCTCACTCAGGTGATTGTTTTTCTAGTTCCATCCATTTACCTGCAAATTTCATGATTTCATTTTTTTAACAGCTGAGTAATACTCCATTGTATAAATTTACCACGTTTTCTTTATCCAGTCTTCTATTGATGGACATCGAGGTTGCTTCCAGGTTCTGGCTATTATGAATAGAGCAGAAATGAACATGGTTGAGCCAGTGTCTCTGTGGTAGGGATGAAGTATCTTTTGGGTATATTTCCGAAGTAGTACAGCTGGACCTTGGGGTAGATTTATTCCCATCTTCCTGAGGAATCACCACACTGATTTCCACAGTGGCCTCACAAGTTTGCACTCCCACCAACAAATGGATGTTGTTTTCCTTTCTACAACCTTGCCCGCATAAGTTGTCACTTGTTTTGTTGATCTTAGACATTCTGACGGGTGTAAGAGGAAATTTCAAAGTAGTTTTGATTTGCATTTCCCTGATGGCTAAGGATGTTGAACATTTCTTTAAGTGCTTCTCAGCTAGTTTAGTTTCATATTCTGAGAATTCTGTTTACATCTGTATCTCATTTTTAATTAGGTTATTTGTTTCCTTGATGTCTAGTTTTTGAGTTCTTTATATTTTGAATATTAGCCCTTTATTGGATGTATAGTTAGTAAAAATCTTTTCCCATTCTGTAGACTCCACTTTGTCCAAATGAGTGTCCTTTACCTTGCAGCAGCTTTTCAGTTTCATGAGATCCCATTTATTAATTGTTGATCATAGTGCCTATGCTAACAGTGTTCTGTTCAGAAAGTCTTTTCTTCTACCAGTGAATTCAAGGCTGTTCCCCACTTTCTCTTCTATCAGGTTTAGTGTATCTGGTTTTAGGTTGAAGTCTTTGATCCATTTGGAGTAGAGTTTTGGGTGATAAGTATGGGTCTGTTTGGATTCTTCTACATCCTGACATCCAGTTTGACCAGAATCATTTGTTCAAAATGCTGGATTGTTTTGTTTGTTTGTTTTATTGTTTTTCCCCTGCATGTGTTTCTGGACTTTTTTTAAGTCAAAAATCAGGTGTCCATGGTGTGTGGATTTATGTCTAGGTCTTCAGTCAAATTCCATTCATCAATGTGTTTGTTTTTGTGTCAATACCATGCTGTTTTCATTACTATAACTTTGTAGTACAATTTGAAATCAGGAATAGTGGTACCTCCTATAGTTCTTTTATTATACAGGACTGTTTTAGCTATTCTGAGGTTTTGTGTTTGTATGTGAAGGGATGTTTTCATATGAAGCTAAAAATTGTCCTTTCAAGATCTGTGAAGAAGTGTGTTGGATTTTGATGGGAATTGCATTGAATCTGTAGATTGCTTTTGGTAGGATGGCCATTTTTACTATATTAATTCTACCAGTCCATGAGCATGGGAGATCTTTCTATTCCATCCTCTGATGCCTTCTTCAATCTCTTAACGTCTTGAAGTTTTTATCAAGCATGTTTTTCACATGCTTGGTTTGAGTTACCCCAAGATATTTTATATTATTTGCGGCTATTGTGAAAGATCTTGTTTCCCTGATTTGTTTCTGTTGGTCATTTGTATATAGGAGAGCTACTGATTTTTGTGAGTTAATTTTGTATCCAACTACATTGCTAGAAGTGTTTATGAGCTGTAGAAATTTCCTGGTGGAATTTTTAGGGTGACTTATGTATGCTTATAAAGATACTCTGACTTCTTCCTTTCCAATTTGTACCACCTTGATCTCCTTCAGTTGTCTTATTGCTCTAGCTAAGACTTCAAATGCAATATTGAATGGGTATGGCCAGAGTGGACAACCTTGTCTTGTTCCTGGCTTTAGTGGAATTGCTTTGAGGTTTTCTCTCTACATTGATGTTGACCATGGGGTTGCTATAAATTGCCTTTGTTACATTGAAGTATATCCCTTGTATCCCTAATCTCTCCAGGACTTTTATCATGAAGGTGTGTTGGACTTTGTCAAATGTCTTTTCTGCGTTTAAGGAGATGATCATGTGGGTTTTGTATTTCAGTCTGTTTATATGATGGATTAAATTTATTGAGTTTTGTATGTTGAACCATCCCTGCATCTCTGGGATGAAGCCTACTTTATAATGGTGGATGATCTTTCTGATGTGTTCTTGGATTCTGTTTGTATATATTTTCATTTTAATTTTTGTATCTATGTTTATAAGAGAAATTGGTCTGTAATTCTCTTTCTTTGCTTAGTCTTTAAGCGATTTGGGTATCAGGATAACTGTGGCCTCATAAAACAAATTGGGCAATGTTCCTTCTGTTTCTATTTTGTGAAATAATTTGGGAAGTATTGATATTAACTCTTCTTTGAAAGTCTGGTAGAATTCTGTTCTAAAACCATCTTGCCTTTGGCTTATTTTGTTTCGGGGTACTCTTAATGTCTGCTTTTTTTTCCATTAAGGGTTATAAGTTTGTTTAAATTGTTTATCTGATATTGGTTTAACATAGGTAAATGGAATGTATTGAGAAAATTATATATTTCTTTGAGAATTTCCAATTTGGTGGAATACAGTTGTTTCAAGTATGCCCTTATGATTCTCTGGATTTCCTCAGTGTCTGTTGTTATGTCCTCCTTTACATTTCTAATCTTTAAAAATTTGGTTATACTCTTTCTGCCTCTTAGTTAATTTGGGTAAGGGTTTATCTAAGTTATTGATTTTTTTTCCCCAAAGAACCAACTCTTTGTTTCATTGATTCTTTGTTTTCTCTGTGTTTCTATTTTATTGATTTCAGCCCCGAGTTTGATTATTTCATGCCATCTACTTCTTTTGAGTGTGATTTCCTCTTTTTGTTCTAGAGCTTTCAGGTGTGCTGTTAAGTTTGTAGTGTGAGAACTCTGCAGTTATTTTTCATGTAGGCACTTAGTGCTATGAACTTGCCTCTTCAAACAGCCTGCATTATGTCCCATAAGTCTGAGTATGTTGTGTATTCATTTTCGTTTAATTCTAGGAAGTCATAATTTCTTTCTTAATTTCTGTCTTGGCCCACTTTTCATTCAGTACTGAGTTGTTCAGTTGATTTCTGTTGTTGTTGATATCTAGCTTTAATCCATGGTGATCAGATAGGATGCAGGAGGTTCTACCAATTTTCTTGTATCTGTTGAGACTTGCTTTGAGTCCAAATGTGTGATCCATTTTGGAGACAGTCTGTGAGGGGGTGGGAAGAAGGTATGTTCTTTTGTGTTTGGGTGGAATGTTCTGTAAATATCTGTTAGATCCATTTGGTTTATAACATCAGTTAGCTGAAGCATTCTCTGTTTAGTCTTCATCAGGACAATCTGTCTACCGGTGAGAGTGGGGTATTGAAGTCTCCCACTATCACTGTGTGAGGGTTAGTATGTGATATAACCTGTAGTAGTGTTCCTTTTATGAACTTGGGTGCCTTTGTCTTTGGGTCATAGATGTTAAGAACTGCAGTGTCCTCTTGGCGGATTTTTCATTTGATACAATTGCAGTGTCCTTCCCTATCTCTTCTAATTTTTGTTGGTTTGAAGTCTATTTTGTCAGATAGTAAAAGTCTATACCAGCTTGTTTCTTAGGTTCATTTGCTTAGATTATCTTTTTCCATCCTTTTACCCTGAGGTAATGTCTGTCTTTGATGTTGAGGTGTATTTCTTGGATGCAGCAGAAGGATGGAGCCTGTTTTCACATCCGTTCTGTTCGTCTGTGTCTTTTTATTGGGGAGTTGAGGCCATTGATGTTGAAAGATATAAATGAGCAGCATTTGTTAATTTCTGTAATTTTGTTGCTGTTGCTAGTCTAGGCTTATTTATTCTCCTGTGTTTTGTTGGATATAGTTAACCTCTTTAGGTTGGGGTTTCCCTTCTAGTGCCTTCTCTGTAGGACTGGGTTTGGAGATAGACTTTGCTTATATTTGATTTTCTCATAGAACGTCTTAGTTTCTCCATCTATTTTGAGGGGAAGTTTTGAAGAGTATAGTAGTCTGGGCTGACATGTGTGGCTGCTTAGAGTCTGTAGCACATCTGTCCAGGCCCTTCTGGCTTTTAGTGTCTTTATTGAGAAGACACATGTAATTATAATTGGTCTGTCTTTATATGTTACTTGGTCTTTTTCCCTTGCAGCTTTTAATATTCTTTCTTGTGCTATATGTTTAGTGTTTTGATTATTATGTGCTGAGGGGAATTTCCTTTCTGGTCCAGTCTATTTGATGTTCTGTATGCTTCTTGTACCTTGATAGGCATCTCCTTTTTTGTATTAAGGAGATTTTCTTCTAATGGGTTTCTTGAAAATATTTTCTGTGCCTTTGACCAGGGTTTTTCTTCTCCTTCCTTGATTCCTACTATTCTTAGATTTGCCTTTTTCGTAGTATCTAAGATTTCCTGGATGTTTTGTGCCTCAAGGTTTTTAGATATAACATTTTTTTTTTTGGCTGAGATATCCATTTCTCCTATCATGTCATCAGTGCCTGAGATTCTCTCTTCCCATCTCTTGTATTCTATTAGTGAAGTTTGCCCCTGAGGTTCCTGTTCAAGTTCCTAAATGTTCTTTTTCCAGAGTTCCCTCAGTACGAGTTTTTTTTATTGATGCTATTTCTACTTTCGGATCTGGAACTGCTTTATTCATTTCCTTCCACTCTTTGCTCATGTGGCAGGGTTGACAGGCTCTAGTGGAGGCGTATTGTCCTGGCTGTTATTGATCGTGCATTACACTGGCATCTAGGCATCTGGGAAGGTTGTAATTCTAGGTGCTACCTGGTCTTGTCTTTGTTAGGTGGGTGTTTTGATCCTTGGTTTCTGTTGTCCTCTCTGGTTCTTAGGAGAATGTGGTGACTGTGTGTTGCCTTGAAGGAAATTGTTCTGGGATCCTGATAGGTGTGTCCATTGTGGGGTTGGGGTGGGGGTTCTAAGTAAAATATGTTTCTGGAAGTGAAGGGGTCCACAGGAGGGATGAAAACATGGTGCCGCACCAGGATCTTCTTAGTCCCCTGGCAACAGGGACAGGGAGTAAAGAAAGGCCACAGTAGAGGGTCTGCTAAAGAGCTGAGGATGATACTGGGGTATCAGATTTGGTGGAGCAGATGGAGAAGTGAAGATCTGCAGTTAACCTTCTTGCTTCCCTGGCTGGAGTAGCCTGTGGGTTCCCAGGGATTACCCATTTCATCATTTCACCTCCCCCAATGATACCTCAACATATCCTTTTCCCAACTTCCAGAGTATTTTGTTTGTTGTTTTCTTCCTTTTGATCACCCCCAAGTCCAGCTGGGGTTGCCCATATGTGCATGAGTGTAGAGCCATCTACTGGCACATGGGCAACCACCCAGTGGCCACACCCTCCATCTTCCCTCCCCTACCTACTATCAACTGCCAGTAGCTTTTCTGTAAGGGGTTGGACCTGGAAAACATGTCCCCTGTCATGCAGAAGATACAGAGCTGACAGGGAGGATGGGTGGGCACTTATGAGTGCAACAGCCATGTCAAAGACAACATTTCACAGAGGCTTCCCCATCCTCTCCACCAGCATCTTGTCTCCCTGGGGACTGTGCATTCGGGAGTCCTTAAAGCAATTCACTGCCCTCTCAGTAGGGGAAGCCCCTTTTAGCTTCTCTCTGTGGTCTTTGGGTACCTGCTACCAGCAGCTCTATGCACATAACCCGCTGAGAGAAATCATCTCCAAACCTGCAATGGCTAGATATATCTTTGAAGCTGTCTGTTCACAAGGCTCCACTTGCAACATCCTCTCAGGACGTGGACAGAGAATGGGTACAGGGATCGAAAATATTGACTACTACGGAATCTACAGCATTGTAAAAATACCTATATCACCATTATGTCTACTTTATTTAAGTCAGAACCCAGAAGTTTCTCACAGTCTTCTCTCTTCACAAATTATCTGGGGCATTCACTCTAGAAACACCCACAAGGCGCCAACAAGTTAGTTCAGGGAGAGTCTGGAAGCCCCACCCTCTCTCCAGTGAGGGTGATTTAAATTTTGACTGTGGTCTGTGTAGGGCTGGGGCTAATTTCATGGGAGAAGTGATGGAATAATTTTTCCCTGAAGAATAAAAAGCAACTCTCCCAACATGGCAGAAGCATCCTAAGGCAAGTGATAGCTGACATAGGTTGAGCAGCATTCTATAGTAAAATCTCCCCAATGGGGAATATGCTGTATTCATTTTCTTTATTTGAGATTCAGATGCCTAAGAAAGCATGTGTCCTCTTTAGTATTTACATTAATGTGGGCTGCTGGCAGGCAAGGACAAGGAGTTTTAATTCCATCCCTATGCCTCTAATATGGAGTTCTCTGAATTTGATTCCAGTATTTGTTGAAATTTCCCAGGCCCTGGGTGCAGCCTGTGCATATGAGGGTTTAAAACAAGTCGAGGGGCCCTGCGGAAGGGATGAGAAACAGAGATAATAACAGAGAGCTAATCTATTTTCCCTTCCTTTGCCGCAGGGAATTCAGTATTATCTGCTGAGGGGATCATTTTATTTTAAAATTAAACTTCATTATTAATACTGACAAACCGAGAAATAACAAAGCCTGGCACAGATCCACCTAGTCTGCTTTACTGCTAGTTTACATTCATGCCGCTATCAGCAGGTAAATTAGCATATCTTAATATTTAAATCAACATTGCTCTGCAATGCTGTAGAATGACTTTGGGGCAGAGTTACTCGGTGTATAGGATGCCTTTAACTGTTTCTAAATTTTTCATATTTTTATTTGTTTTTATTATTTATTTAGAGACAAGGGTGCATGTATCCCAGGCTAGCCTCATTTTATGTAGACAAGTAAGACGTTGAATTTGTGTTCTTCTGCCTGTACTTCCCAAGTGATTGCTGGGACTCAGGCATGCTCTATCGGGCCTGTTTTATGCACTGCTAGGAGCCTCATTCATGCTAGGCAAACACTCTGCCAACTGAGCTACATCTCAAGTCCGTATTCTTTTTAAATACTGAAGGTAAGAACTTTTCAAACAACTGCCAATATTTACAACTTGGAGGTTGGCAATCTTTGTGGTTTTCTTATTTGATTTATAAATCACAGCCTTTTTAATCATCAAATATGGGATTGACCTCTACACTTGAACTCACAGAAAGCATATGATACGTAAGAAACTGTTTTAAGTCAATTCTTATCCTCTGGATAGAAACAATAGAACACGCTACAAGTACATTATATACTTATATAAAATAACCATACTTAACCCTGCATAATGAAAATATTTTTATTGTATAAGTAGGAAGCACCATTTAATTAGCTTCATTCTTTTAGATTAAGTATTTCATAACTCTCATTTCTCAAAAATAAATCTTCTAGTAGTTTGGCTTCAGATGTGAACCTACGAGGGTCATAAAAGATTCATGGAATGGAGTTAATGCCTCCAGTTTTTGTTAAGTTTTCATTTATTCATCAGCTTTTCAATAGGAGAATGGGAGGCTTACTGGAGAAGTAGCAAAGGCATTGAGAGTTTAGTCTGTAGGTGTCTGGTTAGCATTCGGTTAGAGTGGGTGTTAGGGTAGTGCTGGGGCAGCATCAACATTAGGGTTACAACAAGGCCTAGGTTAGGGTTAGCACTGGGATTATGGTTAAGGTTGAGAGGAGATTGAGTTAAGGTGAGGAATAGGGTTGGAATGGGGTTTAGGGTTAGGATTTTCGTTGCAGTTAAGATTCAGTTTAATGTTAAAGTAAGCATCAGGTTTAGGATTATGTTCACAATTATCATTAGTCTTAGGGTTAAAATCAGGGTTAGAAGTACTTTGGCCCCACACAAAATTGCAAAGTTATTTAAAATATTATGAGTTTTTTTTAAGACTATTTTTTTTTCCAGCTCAGTTGCCTGACTTTCCAGTGTAACCTTTGTAGATGACAAAATATCATGTTACCATGTTGAATTGTTGGACACACTTTGATCCTTAGAGAGCATGCTGGTGGGTTGAGGATACCTGTAGCTCTGGGGTCACTGTGAATTCTAAAGACCAGCAAAACATCTTCAATCCTCAAGACCTCTGATCTAAATCCAGGTGTTCACCCTAGAGATGGCTCTGGACATAAACCTGTTGCCTCTTCTGTCAAGTTGACAATTCAAACTAACCATCACACCAGGACACAAGGATTTTCTCCCTATATTCAGGGTGAGTGGCCCAGGAACCAGTATGCTCTATTGGTCCTGAACTCACCTGTGCTACCTGGCTGATGTCTTCCCTTCACCACAGTCCTACATTGTCTTTGCTTAAAGTACAGGTATAAACATGTTAAAATGTGTCTCTCCCAAGGCAAAGAATAGAAACTTTAGATTTCTACACTGTTAAAGAAATGAAAGTCAATCCCAAGTCCCTGCATACCCCCAGTTCCAGGAAACTACCTGCTTTCCAAAGTGGCCCATAGCAATATGGTGGAAAAGTGGAAGGCTTAGCAGCCAGCCTGAGTCAGAATCCAGGCTACTGCACTACCCAGCTAAGCAGAGCTAACCAGCTTGGTCAGGCTACCTGGCGCTCAAAGCTAGAACTTGCAGACAGTAGCATACCCAACCCTGAGTTGTTAATATTGCAGATAACAGTATACCCAACCCTGAGTTGTTAATATTGCAGACAGTAGCATACCCAACCCTGAGTTGTTAATATTGCAGATAGTAGTATACTCAACACTGAGTTGTTAGAACTTGCAGATAGTAGCATACCCAACACTGAGTTGTTAATAATGCAGACAATAGTATACCCAACCCTGAGTCGTTAATATTGCAGACAGTAGCATACCCAACACTGAGTCGTTAATATTGCAGATAGTAGCATACCCAACACTGAGTTGTTAGAACTTGCAGATAGTAGTATATCTAACACTGAAATTAGGGTACTATAACAGGGCAACTGTTTTAAATGTCTTGGGTACTAACGTTGAACTAAGGAAAGGATTCAGTAAAATGTAAGCTAAAATTTAGCTGCCATCCATCCTTGAAGGTCTTATTTCAGACAATTACTGTTTCTCAGAAGTCTGCCTCCCATGACTGTTGCCCACAAGTGCTAGATCTGTCTCTGAAGCCACACTGAGCAATTGCATGTCTCTCTCTCAGGTAGACCTTGACCTACTCATCATGATTATGCTCCATTGCTTTAAATAACCAGCTTCTGCTCTTGCTTTGCAGGACAGAGATTCCTGCCATTCACCACCCTGCTTCATCTCATTTTGCCATATGCCCCATATGTGTGGCAACTGGCCAAACGTAATTTTCTACCTGAACCAGGAAAAGCTCAACAAAATCCCACCCTGTTATCCCCTCTGCCCATGCCATACAGGACATGAAGCTGACCAGGTGTGTGACCACATGCTTCACTATTCTCAGGCTGCATATTCCAGTCCTTAACCCCAGCTACCTTATTGCCACATAGAGCATCATGTCTTCTCCCCATACTGTTGACGCAGTGATTTTCCACCCAAGGGCAGGGCAGTGTGTGGACTTAGGTTGAGCGCTGACTGGATGGATTCCAACCTAACCCATCCCTTCAGATTGTCAGAGCCTTCTGGACCCTGTGTAGGTTGCTTAGCAACCCAATAACTATGTTTTCTACCCCGTTCTTTGTCACCTGCACATATGTTGAAAAGGCAACTCTTCCCACTTGGAAAGTGAGAAACGTCATACCATTGTTTCTACAGCTAAATGAATTCTACTGGAAAGATACTATATTTCTAAGATCATTTTCTTCTTTTGTATATGGGGGGATTTGGGCAGGTGGTCTATAAAATGTCTCTAGCTCTACATATCTATGTGATTACACCTTCTATATAGAAATATTCTTATTATTCTTTATGAATTTACTATAGGCACATTTTTTTCTTTCTATGAAGTATGCCAAAAGAGACTGTATTCCAACTGATATCCCATCAGAGACATTATTTTCCTTAAGACTTATGAAGAGGAGTCTGTCTTAATCTAATATTAAAATATGAAAGATACTTCACTAGTGCCAAAGCTTGAAACTAGAAGATAAGGGGAAAGGTGAGGGACTGGCAACTCTCGTGAAGAGCAACTGAAGAGTTTGGTAAACTTGATTAGTTGGCAAGAAGACCTTACATTGGAAATATAATTCACAGAATCTGGTGCTAGCTGGGTACCACAGCTAATCACTTTTGGGTAATTTAATATTATGACTCTTAGTTCCTTCAGATATCCTTGGACTTTACATATACTAGGCAGGGTCGGATCTGAACTGAGATGTATGGTACTAAACCATCAACTATTGTGTCTCTAGACTTAGCTAATTGGTTCACATTGCTAAAGAGAAACCATGCGCTTCTCTGCTTGTGAAAGCTGAGAGAGTACATATGAAGCTGTATATACTCTGTGTACTCTAGCTGTATCTGTGAAGCGCTTGCCTTGCAAGGATGAAGGCCCGGCTTCAACTTCCAGGCTTAGTTGCCTGTGCCAGGGAAGCAGAGACAGACAGTCTCTTGGGGCTCACTGTGCAGCCAACTTATTTTATTTAGTGAGTGCCAGGCACAGTGGGAGACCCTGCCTTAAAAAAAAACAAGATGAGGTCCCAAGGAACAGCACCCAGTATTGACCTCTAATCTCCACACACACACACACATCCCCACATATATAAATTCATATGCATTCTCATTCATATTCTCTCCCTCTTCCTCCCCCTCTCCTTTTCTCTTCCTCCTCTCGATGGACCCCCTCACCTGTCCCTTAAAAGGGAAGACATCTAGGAATTTGTGGGTTTCTTGATTGGGTTAGCCTGGTGAACTCTGCTAACAAATGCAGCAGGCAACAGTGAGCTGGACTATCCCCTGGTCATAGCAGCATAACTGGCTGCTTTTGTCAGCTACTGGAAATGAAGGGTGATTGGTTTCTATAATGAATTATTATAATCAAGCTTTGCCCAGAGTGCTTCAACTGTAGTTTCCTGTCCAACTTTTAAAACAACCCATGATCTTTGTGTTCAGAATCTTCACATCTACATTATGACCAAATCTCCTGAAAAAAAGCTTACGTTTGAAATCAGGGATACCCAGTAGATGTTAACAATTACCCTGAAATACAAAGCTTTCTGCTGGTGTGTGTATGTATGCGTACATATGTGTGTCTGTGTGTGAGAGAGCTTGAATAGGTGCATATGTAGGTGTGTGCATTCATCTAGAGGCCAGAGGTATCTTTCTCAGTTGCTCTCTACTTTAATTTTTGAGATAGGGTCTCTTGATGAACCTGGGGCTCATAAATTTGGCTGAACTCTCTAGCCAGACACCGCCAGGAATCCACCTGTCAGCCTTCTCCACACTGGGGTTACCGACACATGACTCTGAACATCACCATCACATATGCTGTGAGTGCTGGGGATCCAAACTCAGGCTATCACGTGTGCATGGAGAGCACTTTTCTGACTGAGTCCCATCCCCAGCTGTGTACTGCTCTGAGTGGTGGCATAAGCTTGGGGAGAGTGGGGCCCAGACAGGAGGCAGACAAAGTCTCATGCAATAGCCAGCTTTATTCAGAGCATCAGACAATATATACCCTGTGAGGGTTAAGAGGAGTCACCCGAGTACAGTATGTAGTCACAAGGACAAGCTGCACGTGGCAAAAAATATGTTTTTCCATAGAGGCACATGAATAAGAAGAGCTGAAATAAACTCACTCCAATCTGCTACACCTGGGAGGAGCGTGCAAACACATTCCAAGAGGAATTCTGTGTTTCGAAGAAACTGAGATCACAAGACTCTTGTCTTGTTTTCTTGGCATTTTCTCACAAGCACTCAGAATTCTCACAGGACTCCAATTTTTGACTGTGTTCCAAAACCCTCCCCCCACACTTTTATTTTTTAATAGCTAGATATCCAGAGGGGTTTTGATTTGCGATGTTGTAGATAAATCTAATTGTCATCTGATGATTGAGTCTCCTATAAGCAAGCAAATTATAATATTAGAACAGTGAAAGCATTGTGTGTAATACTCTGCCACCAAGAAGAGATCCAAACCATGCTCAGTACTGTTGGTTATATTATATTGATCAGACAGATAGAGAATAGCTTGAAAAGAGACTCGTGCAGTTAGTAGTTCTGGTGTCTTAATAAAACACAAGCCCATATTTGCCTTCTAATAGGAATACAAATTTTATTATGTCCTATGTAAATAGGAAGTGACCCAAATCTCAAGGAAAAATTAAACATGGCCCCTTCTCCAGAGGAATGAATGAGTCTGTTATGGTCCCAATGTCCATTCATAAGCAGAGTTATTAGTAAGTAACTTCTCCCTTGGTACATAGGGCCTTAGCTTGGCCCCAAGTGGGCAGATGATTTTTATGGTCAATATCTCCCTTTCCTCTTCAGCTGGAGGTATGCTATCTTTCTGGTGACTTCAACCGTCTCCTCACCCTCAAATGGCTTGGGGCTGGAGGAACCAAAGAGGAGTCCATGATTTTTCAGTGGCTCCATCTGCAATGACAGATGCATACCCCTTCCCAATTTTCTTCTGGAGAAGTAAAAATAGGGCAGGTTAATGCATCAGCTTGCTTATTTCCTTCTGCAAGAAAACCAGGGAGGTTAGAGTGAGCACAGCATGAGTCTGCTGCTGGAAATAATCCTACAACATAAGCAGAATCTGAATTGATATTTAAGGGTTTATGAATTAACCGTAATAGATTAATCAAAACACCCAGCTCCACCTGTTGGGCTGAGGAAAAAGTATTAATAGATTGATGACTATCTGGACTATGAATCCTTCCTATATCCTTAGATGAACTATCAATAAAATTAGTATCTGCCTGTGGAATGGGAGAAGGTTGAACAATTTCTGTGAGAAAATCCAATAGCTTACCAGCTGGATAATGATTTCTTATTCTTCCATGATAATCTGAAAATGAAATTTGAAATCCATAGAGTTCTGTAAAGCTTTTTAAAAACTGATTATGAATTAATGTTAATACAGCAAGGATCAAGTAAAATTGTTGATATCAGGTCTTCCCCTGGTTTACTAATTGAGCAAGAAGAGTAAGGTAAGTGGTTTGTATTTTATGACCCTTATGGTGTGAATAAATCCATTCCGAAGGTTGATCCTCTTGTGCAGCAATACCTATAGGAGACAATTGAGTGGGGAAATAAGTAAGTTTAAGGGCAGTGCAGGATCCACTTGATATACACCTGCCTCTTTCAGTCTGGATTCATATCGTTGTAGTTATTGTCTTTGCCTCTCAGTTAGTGAGAACGGTCTGATGCTGCCTCTCATTCTAGAGTTTTAAATAGATTGGTTAGCACATAAAGTTAGTTTAGCTCTCCTAAATCCTTATCAGGAAGTAGAGGGAATAGAAGAGAGCGATTATCAAAATCCTCACCCCATGCTTCAGGGTCATTCACAGACAATGGAGGACATATATCTAAAGGAGGCTCCAGTAAGGGAGCTATGGGAACCATCAGGGACTAGGTGGTACTGTTTTGCTTTTGATTTTCCTGAATGAGGGATCTCGATATCTATCTCTCTCTCTCTCTCTCTCTCTCTCTCTCTCTCTCTCTCTCTCTCTCTCTCTCTCTCTCTCTCACTAATTTTAAGGTTTGATTGTCCAGGAATTAATTAATTAGCCTTCTCTTCATCACGATTAATATCCTCCTCATCTTCCTTAACTATTCTAGTAACAGTTCGAATCAATGCTCAAGTGACCCAAATTAAACAGGGAACTTTTCCCCTTGTCATTGTTACCTTTCAATATTCTCTTGGCCTCTGTCCCCTACTTCTTCATCTAAAGTTCCTTCTTCTGGAAACCAGGGATTAGACTTGTGCCCCTCCTTTCTTTGAAAATGATGCACAAGCTGGCCATAAGGCAAAGCCTTCCCTGGTTTCTGCCCATTAGGCTCACTAGCCTTCTCTGAGGGTCCTCACTCTTCTCTCCTAGCTGACTTAAGGTCCCTGAGACATGGCGACACTTATTTACCACTCTAGTTGGCAGTGTGAGAGAGCAGGGCCTAGAAATGAGGTGCACTTAAATTCTCACGTAATAGCCAACTTTATTCAGAGCATCAGACGATTCATACTCTGACTGTTAAGAAGAGTCACCTCAGTAAGTATGCAATCACCAGGACAAGCCTCACGTGGTGAAAACATGTTTTCCATGGAGGCATATGAATAACAACAGCTGAAGCAAAGTCACTCCTATCTGCTACACCTGGGAGGAAACACATTCCAAGAACAATTCTGTGTTTTGAAGGAACTGAGATCACAAGATTCCTGTTTTCTTTGAATTTTCTCACAAGCACTCAGAATTCCCACATGACTCCATCTTTGGACTGTGTTTCAACACCTAACCTCCTCAAAACATTTTTTTGTGTGTGTGTCTAAGTAGCTCTTACAGTGTGGTCTCCAACCAGCAGTCATAGTCCCACCTGAGACTGTCAGAAATGCCAAGTCTCAGGCCCCACCTCATGCCCATTGAACCATGAACTCCAGATGGGAGGGAGCCACACAGGATGGACATTTTAACAAACTGTCTAGTTTATTCTAAGATGGGCTGACCCTTGAGAATCACTTATCCAAAATAATATATGTAATTGGCACTTACTTTTTCATATTTAGTGTTTAACTGAAAAGTTGAAATCTAAATTGCATAAAGGTAGCTATTAAAAACAAGTTTCTTTTGTGTTTTATTGGTTAAGATTTATTTAACTTTATAAACTTTATTAATTTAAAAAAAACTTGCAAATAAAAAAAATTGCTCAGGATGATTTTTTTTCTAGTTCCATTTGCCTTCATATTTCCTAACTTGACAGATCCAGAAAGACAAACATGGTATGTATGCACTCATAAGTGGATATTAACTGTAAAATAAAGGATAACCATGCTCCAATCCACAGATCTAGAGAGACAAGTAACAAGGATGGGGGCCCAAGAGGGATGCATGGATCTCCCTGGAAAGGGGAAATAGAGGAGATCTGGGTAGACTGGAACCTGGTCGAGGTGGGAACTTCAGCTATTGGGTTGGAGGGTAGATGGAAGAGGAGAGTACTGAAAGAGATGACTGGGAAGGGGGCATTTTGGGGTCAGGCTGAAACCTGATGCAAGGAAAACTCCCAGGAATCTACAAGGATGACCCCAGCTAAGACTCCCAGCTTTAGTGGATACGTAGCCTGAAGTGGCCAACTCCTGTGATCAGATTGGTGACTACCCCACTTGTCATCAGAGAGCCTTCATCCAGTAACTGATGGAAACAGATGCAGAGACCCACAGGCAAACGTGAGGCCAGGCTTGGGGAATCCTGCTGAAGAGAGGGAGGAAGGATTGTAGTAGTCAGAGGGGTCAAAGACACTTCAAGAAAACTCCCAGAAACAACTAACCTGGCTCATACGAATTCACAGAGTCTGAACCAACAACCAGGGAGCCTGCATGGGACCGACCTAGGCCCTCTATTTTATATGTGACAGTTGTGTGGCTTAGTCTACTTGTGGGACTCCTAACAGTGGGAGCAGGGGCTGTGCCTAATGCTTTTACTGGCTCTTGGGAAACTATTCCCCATACTGGGTTGCCTTGCTCAGCCTTAATACAAGGGGAAGAGCTCAGTCCTACCTCAACTTGATGTGTCATACTTTGTTGACACCCATGAGAAGCCTGACACTTTCTGAACAGAAACAGAGGAGGAGTGGAGGGGTGGATTGACGGGAGGGGGCGGGGGGCACAGAGGGGTGTGGAGAGGGAATGGGAGGAGAAGAGAGAGGGGAAAATATGGTGGGGATGTAAAATAAATTAATTAAAAAAAAAATCACACACCAAAATTAACCAGACCCAAAGTCTATATAATTCAGTGAACTTCCATGCAGTGAGAATAAACATTCTAAGCCAAAGCCATGGAGCTTCACATTAAATTTACAATTTCATTATTAAATATATTTTATGTACTTATCCACCCCCCAAATTAGAAGATCCATGACAAAATTAGGGCTAGAAAAAAAAATAAGTGTTATATTCTCTTTCATAACTTGTGTCTATTACCTGTATTCAATCCTTCTTCATCCCCTGACATTTAGCCTTTTTCTCTTTTCTTGATGTTATATTGTGCCCACATATACATTTATTTACATATATACATATATTATTGATTAGATTCCACATATGAGAAAGAACATGTGGTTTCTTTTTTTCTGAAATGATAAGACCTCACTTAATATTATACAGTTTGAGTCCATCTATTTTTCCCTCCAAATGTTTTTATTTCATTTTTCTGTACAACTGCGTCACATACACACACACACACACACACACACACACACACACACACACACACACACAATTTACATTTTCCATTCATCTGTTCATGGGCAACTAGTTTGATTCCAATTCTTTGCTAGAGCAGTAAAGCAGTGATGAACACTGGGGGTGCCAATGCCTCTACAGAAGAGCATGGAATTCTCTGGATATATGCCCAGGAGTGAAATTGATGGGTCATACAGTTGTTCTAATTTTAATTTTTTGAGGTCTCCAAACTGATTTCCACTATGGGTGTATTAATTTGTTCCCACACAAAAGTACGTGTTCCTTTCTCTCCCTATGCTTGCCAACATTTGTTGTCAGATTTATTGGTAATAGCTGTTCTGACTAGGATGAGGCAATATCTCAAAATAGTTTTAATTTGCATTTCCCTGATGACTAAGGATGTTGAACCCTTTTAAAAAATAGTTATTGGCCATTTGTGATTTAAAAAATAACTATCTATTAAGTTCATTCGCCCATTTGCTAATTGGGAGTTTCTTTTCCTTGGTATTTAATGTCTGCAATTCTCTGTAACTTCTGGATATTATCCCCTTGTCTGGAGTGTAGCTGGTAAAGATTTTCCCCCATTCTGTGGGTTGTCTGCTCTGTTGGTTATTTCCTTTGATGTACAGAAACATTTTGTTTTCATGTAGTCCCATGTGTTGATGTTTGGGGTTGGTACTGAACTGTTGGTGTTCCATTTAAAAAGTTCTTGCCTATCCCAATATCTTGAAGGGTATCCCTTGTGTCTTCGTCTAAAAGTTTCAGGTTTTAAATTAAGGTCTTTGATCCATTTTGAACTGACTTTTGTGTAAGATGAAAGATATAAATCCAATTTCATCTTCTGAAGGTGAAAATCTGGGTTTGCCAGCACCATTTGTCGTAGAGACTATCTTTTTTCCAAAGTATGTTTTGCTTCCTTTGTCAAGAATTAAGTGGGCATAGCTTTGAAATTTTATTTCTGGTTCATCTATTCTGTTCCATTGGTCTTCCTGTCTATTTTTATGACAGTACAAGTCTGTCATCATCACTATAGCTCTATAGTATAATTTGAGCTCAGGTATTGTAATACTTTCAAAGGTGTTCTTAACTCTGTGATTGCTTGGGCTATTCCTGGGGGTTTTTTTGTTTTGTTTTGTTTTTTGTTTTTTGTAGTCTCATGTGAATTCTTCTATTTTTTTTATAAACCTGTGAAATATGACATGGGAAATTTGATAGGTATAGCATTAATTATGCGTGTTAATTTGAGTAGTGTAGACATTTTCACAGTATTAATTCTGCCTATCCAAACAATGGACTGTATTCCATTGTCTAGTGTCTTTGTGATACCCATTTTCAATATCTTTAAATTTTCATTGTACATGTTTCTCACTTCTTTGGTTAGATATATTCCTAAATATTTGGGGGAGGGAGTTATTTTGAATGGAATATTTTTCCTAATTTCTTTCTTGGAGAGTAGACTATTGTTATAAATTAAAGCTACTGGTTTAAAAACATTGATTTTTTTTTGTAGCCTGAATCTTTAATGTAAGTCCTTCTAGATCCAAGAGTTTTCTTGTAGACTCCATAGTGAATTTTAAGGAAATCATTGTATCATCTGCAAATAGGGATAGCTTATAGTTTAGAGATAATCCTTCCTACTATTATCCCTTTTGTTTCTTTCTCTTGTCTAATTGCTATAGCGAAGATGTCAAGCACTATATCAAATAAGATAGTGGAAGAGTGTGCACATCCTTATCCTAGTCCTGATTTTAGAAGAAATTCTATGAATTTGCCTCCTTTTAATATAATGTTGGTTATAGGTTTGTTGTGTATGCCTTTCTTATTTTGAGGTATGTTCCCTTGTCCTAGTTAGAGTTACCAGTGCTGTAAGGAAACACGATGACCAAAGCAACTTGGGGGGGTGAGGTTATTTGGCTTATGTTCCTCATCACTGCCCATCACTGAAGGATGTCAGGACAGGAACTCAAGGCAGGAACCTGGAAGCAGGAGCTGATGCAGAGGCCACAGAGGGGTGCTGCTTCCTGGATTGCTCCTCATGGCTTGCTCAGCCTGCTTTCTTATAGAACCCAGGACCACCAGCCCAGGGATGGCACCACCCACAATGGGCTGAGCCCTCCAGCATCAATCACCAATTGAGAAAATACCCTCCAGGCTTACCTGCAGCTTCATCTCATGGAAGCATCTTCTCAATTGAAGTTCCCTCCTCTCAGATGACCTTAGCTTGTATTGCTGACATAACACTAGGTAGCACATCCATCTCTACACACCTATATAAAAGTCCCCAGAACTTTTATCATGAAGGCATGTTGAACTTTGTCAAATTCCTTTTTAGCATCAATTACAATAATTGTATGGTTTCTGTCCTTGAGTTTGTTTATATATTGTATGGTGTATTATATATATAATGTATAATTTTATATATATATATATATATATATATATATATATATATATATATATATATATATATATATATACAGGAAGCCTACTTAGTCTTGGTCATAATGTATAATCTTTTAAATGTGTTCCTGAATTCAGCTTGCAAGAATTTTGTTACTAATTTTCGCATCTATGTTCCTCAAAGAAATTGTTCTGTAGTGCTCTTACTCTCTCTCTGTCTCTCTGTCTCTGTCTCTCTGTATCTCTCTCTGTGTGTCTCTGTGTCTCTGTCTCTCTCTCTCTCTCTCTCTCTCTCTCTCTCTCTCTCGTGTGTATGTGTGTGTGTGTGTGTGTGTGTGTGTGTGTGTGTGTGTGTATGTGTCCCTCCATCCCCCCTCTCTGTAGTGGTTTTTTAATTGGCTTTGGTATCAAAATGTTACTGGCTTTAGAGAATGAATTTAATAATGTTCCTTCACTTTCTATTTTATGGAACAGAGTAAGAGAAATAGTATGAGGTCTTTGAAAGTTTGATAAAATTTAGCAGGAAATCTGTCTCTTCCTGGGCTTTTCTTTGAGGAAAGGCTTTTAATAATGGTTTCAACCTCATTGCTTGTAATGGTCTGCTTAAGCTGTTTATGTCTTCAGGGCTTCATTTTGGTAGATGATATGCTTGTAGAAAATCTTCCAGCTCCTCAGAGTATTAGTGTTCATGTAACTTCTAATGATGGTATGGAATTTCATGGGAGTCAGTGATAGTGGAACTCTGGATATCTAATTTCATTAATTTGCATCATCTTCCTCCTTTTGTCAGATTAGTAAGTCTTTAGTAAGACTGATTTTTACATTTAGTAGGAATAATTTTTACAGGCTTGAGAGATGGCTCATCTCTTAAGAGCACTTACTGATCTTGCAGTAGACCCAAGTTCTGTTCACAGCACCCATGCTGAGCAGCAACTCCAGTTACTAGGGATCCAACATCCAAGATCTTCTGGTCTCTGTGTGCATGTGACACTCATAAACTTATACAGGAATATACATATGCACATATACAATGTATAAAGAAGTATTTTTAAAAGTTTAAACACCATATATATTGAGATTGTTGAACGTGGCTGAACATATATATGGTTAAGTTGCCAACACATTACACCTACTGAAGAAATAATGAGTAATAACTGTTGAATTCAGATTTTTCCCCTACCTCATATCTTCTGCAACGTTCAAATACGTTTGGTTAAAGGAGGAAGATGACATAGTTCAGAACAGTAATGAGTGTTCACAGTAGTGATCACGGACCATTTCAGTTATCTGACATTGGACAGTAATGGCTTCTGTCACCTACCTATCATCACTCTCTCATCTCTCTATCATTGATCTGTCTATTATTCTGCCCATCATCTCTTTGTCATCAATACAAACTATCTATGTGCATTAGTTCCCTATTTTAGTTGCTGTGGTAAAATATCTGACAAAAGCAAGGTAAGGAAGGAAGAGAATACTTTGGCTCAAAGTTGAAGGAATATAGTCCCACGTGGTAGGAAAGGCATGCAGAGAGATCGTGAGGCCACTGTTCATTTTACAAATTCTTTTAGTTCTTTGTATTGTATCTACGGTCAAGAAGCGAGAGAGGTGAATACCAATGCTTGGCTCCCTTGTTCTTTTTTTATTCAGTTCAGAACTCTAGTCCATGGGATAGAGCTGCCCGCATTCAGGGTGTATAATGAGAATGTGCCCATTACATTTGCCTGCTGCCATGCTTCCCATCATCATGATAGTCATGGACTCTACTACCCGTTGGAACCACAAGCTCCCAATTAAATGCTTTGCTCAATGCTGTATTTTCACGACAATAGGAAAGTAACTAAAACAGGGTGGGTCTTCCTTCCTTGGGTAACCTAGTCTAGAAACTCCCTCACAGATCTTCCCAGGGAGTTATCGCCTGAATTACTCTGATCCTGTCATGTTGAAATTTATTATTAATCATCATTCCTGACAAGCTTGGTTTTCAACATATTTTTGATGTTACTCTCATGTAACATTGAAACAAGTGAGTGTAGGAGGTAAATATTTTAAATTTTATATTTAATATGAAAGTAATATTAAATTAATGTTTCTTTTAATTATAAATAATGTATCAGTATAAAATTAACATAATTGTGGATATAATTTACAATTATCAAGTAAACAAAATAAAAAAGAAATGAAAAATCCTCCCATCTTGCCCTCTCCATTAAATCATTATGCTTGCAAGGAGATTTTGTAGCATGTTATATTTTTTGCTGTGTATGTATTTTTTTTAACTTTTAAGCAGATAGCATGATAGCAGATAGCAGATACAGTTCTCTGAAGAACTTTCCTACCTCAGAACTTTAACATTTCATCACAAGAATTCACTGTAATCATACATGCCTGGAAACATAGCTCTCATGTTATTGAATAAGTGATAGCTTATCAATAATATGCCATTGTGGTGCTCTATTGCTGAACATTTAGCTTGTTGCAATTAGTCATTGTGTTTTGGTTTCTCTGTTGTGTTCTGCTACTGGGAGATCTACACATGGCAAGTATGTATGAGTCATAGCTCCACTGGTTATTGTTTGATATGAATTAAGTATAAATATTGTACAAAAGCCTGTATGAGGTAGCACTGCTGGCCATGTCAGCTGACCAGAGCTATGGCTCAGGGTTGCTTGAGCTCTGAGGGCTGAGCAGAGCATATGCTTCTGTTTTAAGACAGTTTCTAATCACCATCTCATTTTAGTCTCTTCTCAGGAGTAATACCATAGACTATACTTGGCACTTTAGGTACATAGTGCATAGAGACAGGCACTGTATTGGACACTTTTCCTATATCTATGATATATCCAATAAGAAGCAACTTAAGGGAGGAAGGATTTGTTCTGACTCACAGTTCAAGGGTATAGTCCATCATGATAGGGAAGGCAGGAGCATGGGTCAACTGGTTGCACTGCATCTTTGGTCAAGAAGCAGAGAGGTAAATGTTCATGCTCAGCTCTCATTTTCTGATTATTAAGTCAGAACCACAGGACAGGGAACAGTGCAATCCACATTCATGATGGGTCTTCCTAGTTAATTAGCCCAATCTAGAGACTCCCTCACAGACATGCCCAATGGTTTGTCTCCATGGTAATTCTAGATGCTGTCAAGTTGGCACTCATAATGAACATCCCAGACCCTGGCAGGCCCTTGTGTACATACAGAGCTCCTTGGCTCCTTCATAACAATGGTTATGTAAGGTTTCCTTCCCCTCCTTCCTTGCCCAGTGCTCTGGCTTCCCCTCCATTCTTGATAGAAACATGTAGTTTGTGAATGAGGAAGGCTGGTCTTAGCCCATGGAGAGATCGGAGCCGTTGTAATTTTCTCTTTGCTAATTCAAGTCTTAATTCACAAGTGGTGGTTCTGTTGCTCATGCATGACTGAGACTCAATAACATTTTCAATAAACTGTGTTGTAGTCATTGTGATACTTGTCATTATCTGTCCTACAGAATTCTTAGCCCTGACTCCTAATTATAGTGTCCTGGCCACTCATCGTTCCTAATTCATAATGTCAAGATGTGTTTGGGTTTAATAGATTAAGCCGTCAGGAGAAGACTTGAGATCAGAAGTCAAATGGCTAAGTGTTTTTAAAGGTCGTTTTCACACATCACTGCTGCTTGAACAAAGGAGAAAGCTGGTCAGGATTCTTTCTCTGTGCTGTGATACTGCTTTCCAAAGGCCATAATTGTTTCATAATTTCAAATGTAAAAACTAAGAGATAATGATGTGTGTGTGTGCCTGACCCTGCCTACCGCCCTGTTTAGTTTAATTAAATCTTCTTCTAAAACTGAACTTTTCAGAAATGTGAACGTTGCACCCAGAGTCGACGGGAGTGGGACGCAGTTACCCTGGGGGTCTAATGCCAGTATCACTCATGATGGCCTCAGTCCTGTTAAGTCCCAGAACCCCAGGACAGGGAACAGTGCAATCCACATTCATAATGGGTCTTCCTGGTTAATTAGCCCAATCTAGAGACTCCCTCACAGACCAACCAGCTGACCTTTCTTTCTCTCACTCCCCTTCCATCTCCTTGCTTCTCTCTCACTTCCTTTCTCTCACTGTTTTTCCATATCTGACTATATCCCAGCCAACCCTCCCTCTGGTGACATTGTTATTCTCTGCCCTCTGGGAGGGAACCCTCAAGAAGCAAGTAGAAGAGAAACATTTGAGCAGTTTCCTTGGCCATCTTTGAAACAGGAATGTTTGACATTGTACAGAAGAACATTCTAGAATTGAGGCTTTAAAGAGGAAGAGTGTTCAGTAGCTTATGAATCTCAAGCTGAGAAAGGGAAGTTCTCATTGTGGGGTTGCAAGGACGGGTCTCCAGTCAGAGTACTGCTATTCTGATTCTGACTCATGTGCGCCATAACCTTCCATAGCTTGTGGGCTTATTTTTGGTTGGTTTGGTTTAGGGTTTTTGTTTGTTTGAGACAGATTGTCTGCAGCCCAGGCTGGTTGTTAACTCTCTGTGATTCTCCTGCCTCAGCTTCCCAAGAGCTGGCTTTACAGCAGTGAATTGCCATGATCCACTATTATCTTTTATTATTTTCTGTATTAGTTGTACTGATTAAAGAGATTCATTGTGATAGTTCCATAGATGTTTACAGCTCTCACTCATCAAATCTAAATCCCCCATATACCATCCTCCCCACATACCCTTCACAACCTCAGTTAATCACTGTCATATGTGCTAGTCACATTACATTAAATTCACATGTAAAAGAAAACAGACAACATGTATCTGCAATGCCTGGCTTATTTCACTTTATATACTGCCATTTTCCATTTGCTGAAGATTAGAGGAATCCATTCTGCTTTGGGACTGCATAACCTTCTACCCATTGTGGATTATATCACACATTTTCTATATCCATTCAACTAACAGGAACATTGATTCCTTCACCTAGCAATGGTGAATAGTATAATATACATGGGCACGCAGATACTTTTATAATGTGCTGCCTTCATTTTCCTTCTTCATATGCCTAGATGTGGAGTAGCTGGACCAATTGGAAGATTATTATTTTTTATTTGGGGCATTTAAAATATTTATTTATGGTTGTACTATTTGTGTGCCTGTTTGTGTGTGTGTGTGTGTGCATGCATGTGTGGCATTCCTGTAGAGGTCAGAAGGAAAGTTGCAGAAGTTGGTTCTCCCCTTCCTCCTTGTGGGTTGCAAGAATCAAACTCAGGTTGTCAGGCTTTCCTAGCCATCTGTCTAACCCCTAATTTTGGTTTCTTGAGTATCCTCATGGGATAGTTAGTGTTCACACTCAACTTGGCCTGATCTAGAATGATCTGGCAATGTGAGACTCCGTGAGGCGTTATGTAGATTATTGGCCTTTGTATATGTCTGTGAAAGAATCTTGGCAACATTAATTGTGGTGGGAAGGCCCACCCATTGTGTGTGGAGATATTCCCTAAATGGGATCTAGGACTGTATAGGTGGAGAGGGGGACTGATTAGAGGCAGGCATTCATTGCATGAAGGTGCATGCATTGAGTGTACATTAATCTTGACTGTAGATGAGAGATATGTCCATTGCTTCAAGTTCTTAATGCTGTGACTTCACTGCTAGTATAGACTGTAATGGGATTATGAGCCAAATAAACCCTTTCTTCCCTAAGTTGCCTTTGTTGGGGTATTTTATCACAGCAGCAGGAAAAGAAATGAAGACAAGGCTATATTGTACCCCATGAGGACTGTAGCAGTCTATATTCCTGCCAACCATTCATTAGAGGATATTTAATCAGGTGTTCTGCTATTAGATGCCTACAGTCTACCCTGGCATTTTCTTGTTGAAGTGATCACTCTATGATTGTATGGTGACTAATATCTCTTTTCACTGATTTGTCATGAAATCTAACATAAGTAGGTTTATTCCTACTCATCTAGATTTCTACTTGCTTAGAAAATCATTTTTTAATCTTTTTTCCTTCTCTTTACCTTTATCCACTCTGTCAGTCTGTGTCTATTAATTGAAAGATTTGATCCATTTAGATACAAGGCTATTGTTGATATAAAAAGACTTAGTCCTACTATTTTTTTTATTTTGTTTAATTATCTTAGATATTCTTCACTTTGGTCTTTCAGCACATATTTGTGATTTGACAGTGCAGTGGTTTGGATAAAAATGGCCCCCATAGGCTCATAGGGAGTAGCACTATTAAGAAGTGTGGCCTTGTTGGAGGGAGTGTGGCTTGGTTGGAGGAAGTGTGTCACTGGGGCATGAGCTTGAGGTCTCAGATGCTCAAGCCTGGCCAAGGTGTCACTGTCTCTTCCTGCTGCCTGTGGATCCAGATGTAGAACTCTCAGCTACCTCTCCAGCACCATACCTCCTTGATTGTTGCCATGCTTCCTGCCATAACAATAATAAACTAAACCTCTAAACTGTAAGCCTACCCCTAATTAAATGTTTCCCTTTATAAGAGTTGCCATGGTCATGGTGTCTCTTCACAGCAATAAAACCCTGACTAAGACAGTTTCTTAGTTTCATTTCTTTTGTTGTGATAGAACACCATGACCAATAGAAAAGGGTTTATTTGGCTTAAAATTCAGGTTACAATCCATCATTGAGAACACTGAAGTCAAGGCAGGAGCTCAAGCTAGTCACAGGACATCTACAATCAAGAGCAGAGAGAAGGAAATGCTGCCAGCTGGGCTTGCTTACTCACCAAGCTTCCTCAACTCCTGCAGTCTAGGGCCCAGGACATACAATGGTGCCACCCCCATCCAGGGCGGGTCATTCCACCTCAATGAGTGTTGTAGTTTGAATGATAATGAACCCTCCCCCCACAGGCTCATGTGTTTGAATGTTGGTGAACTGTTTAGATAGGATTAGAAGGTATGACCTTGCTTCTTGAAGAGGTGTGTCATCTTCATGGGCTTTGAGGTTTCAAAAGCCTGCACTAGGTCCAGGCTCTTTCTCTCTGCCTCCTGCTTGTAGATTAGATGTAGGCTCTCAGTTACTGTAGCAGCACAATGCCTGCCTGCCTGCCTGCCTGCTTGTCTGTCTGCCTGCCTGCCTGCTTGTCTGCCTGTCTGCCTGTCTGCAGTCCTCCACCATGATACTCATGGACTCACCCTCTGAAACTCAAAGCCAACCCCCAAATTAAATGCTTTCTTTTATATGTTGTCTTAGTCATGGTGTCTCATCTCAGAAATAGAACAGTAACTAAGACAATTGGCAATCAAGACAATCCCCCCAAGACATGCTCAAAGCCTGATCTAGGTAGCTCCTCTATTTGAAGCTTCTCCTCAGCTGATTCTAGATTGTGGCAAATTGATCATTAAAACTAGCCAGCACAGAGGTTTAGTGAACAGATAATATCTGATGGCTTTGTGTACCTATGCTTCTGGTGAGATTAAGATTTTTCTCAGGCTTCCATAACTATAGTTATTGTTCCTTCATTTCTGGAGGTGAAATTCCTATAACCATTATCTGTAGGGCTGGTTTGAGAGTCAATAGGTCCCTCTGGTTTTTGTTTTTGTTTTTTTCTTTCTTGTCTTGGCAAGTCTGTCCTCCCCCTTCACTTCCAGAGGCTAGCCTTGCTGAGTGGAGAATTCCTGCTTGGTAATATCCTTGCTTTGTTTCCCATCAGCACTTAGAAGTCATTCCACTCCCTCCTGCCCTATCAGGTTTCTGCTGAGAAATCTCCTGTTGGTCTAATGGGACACCCTTCCACATGGCTTGGAACTATTTTCTTGCAGACTAGGGATTTCTCTCTTTATCTGTACTGCCAACATCTTAACTATACTGAGCTGTGGTGAAGATCTTTTAATGGTCATGTCTGTTAGGAGTCCTATAATCAGTGTTCTGTGCATGGCTGTCCACATCCGTACCAAGATTAGGGAGCTTCTGTTGTTACCTAGAGGATAGAATTTCTAGAGATCTTCTCTTCTGCTATGAGTGTTAAGAAAATGTGCAGCTTTTGGGAGCCAAAGGCAGGAAGGAGTGTGAGCTCCAGCCGAGCATGGGCTACAAAGCAAGACCTTGGCTCCAAAATCAACCCAAGAAACAAAAGAAAGGTGAAAGGAGAGGAAGAAAATCTGAAAGTTGTTTATATAATGGTATCCTGGGGTCTAAAAATGTTCTTTTCATTGTCCATCCATTCGTCCTCTGTTGTTTTCCTCTTTGTGTGTGTGTGTGTGTGTGTGTGTGTGTGTGTGTGTGTGTGTGTGTGTGCCTGCCTACCTGCAGGCTTGCCTGTGATATTTCAAAATACCTGTCTTCCACATTGGATAGTCTTTCTTCTCCTGGACTTGGACTCTTGTTGCAACTTTCAAATGTACATTTTATGCATCTTACTGAATGTTCTCTAAGATTTCTGTTTGGTTCTTTTTTTCAAAATACCTGTCAGCCAAATATCTCTTTCCTGCCCTGGAATGCCTCACTGATGATCTGTGTTCTCTCGGATCTCACTGAGCTCTTGCATGCTCATGCTTTTAGGTTCTTTTTCAGGCATTCTGTCCGCCTCTCCTCTCTTGGATCTGTAGCTAGAGAGTCGTTTCTTTTGTGGGGAGGCATTGTCCACCCTCAGTACTTTCCCTGTGTGCTGCAGTGTACCCAGTAGGATTAGGTCACAGTCACTCTGCTGGCTGGGAGGCAGCCACCCCTGTTCCAGTGCAATGGAGTACCTGTGGGGTTCCGAACACGGGGACGTGTGCAATTCTCTGACTAAATGCAAACGCTAACTCACTTTTCACAGTGGCTTCTGGCCACAATACCCCTACAGTCTACTGCGAGACGATATGAGATCTTCTTCTGAAGCAAATCTATTGTGCAGTTTTCAGGTTGCTTATCTAAGCAGGCTGCAAATCTGGGAGAGCGATGAACTTTCCAGTAGCTTGAGAAGCAAGTTTCTGTGATGATCGGGTTTCCTGGGACCACTCTCCCCTCCCCTTGGCCAGCTATGGATCTGGGAGGCAGGCATGGGTGCACTTTGCTTCCCTTTCTGTGCTGTTGTCCAAGGTTTTGGTGTGTGTGTGTGTGTGTGTGTGTGTGTGTGTGTGTGTGTATGTCTGTGTCTCTGTGTGTGTATGTCTGTGTGTATCTATCTGTGTGTGTGCATGTGTGTGTATGCACATTCATAAATTCATATGGAGGTCAGAGGATAACCTTGGTTGCCATGCCCTCGGCTCCTCCCACCTTTTGTTAGAGTCGGGGTCTATCATTGGTCTGGGCCACGTGAAGTAGGCTAAACCTGCCATTGTATTCCCAAGGATCCACCTGTCTCTGCCGTCCATCTCACCATATCTAGGATTCAGTGAGAGACTGTCTCCAAAAGAAGATGCTAAGAGTCCTTAAGAGTGACAGCCGAGGTTGACCTCTCACTTCTACATGTATATGTACATGCACACGTATGATATGTACACACAGATACAAATGCACATGCACATATGTGTAAACACACATACGTATATGCCTACAGAAAAAATTTCTGTTAATATAAACACAAATACAACTCTATTCTTTTTCCTGAAATGTATTTGATATTTAGTGTATCCTTTTCTCAAATTTCCCATTGGAAATCATCATTATTTATAAGTGTGCTGACTCAAGCTAGAGATGGTTCAGGAGTTGAGAGCACTTGCTGCTTTTGCAGAGGACCTGAGTTTGGTTCTAAGCACCCACATCCTGCAGCTCACAATTACCTGTAACTCTAGCACCAGGGGATCTAGCACCATCTTCTGATTTCTGTGGGCACTGCACTTATGGACATGCATGCGCACATGCACGTGTGTGCGTACACACACACACACACACACACACACACACACACGCGCACGCGCACAGACACACACACAATTTTTTAAGTGTTCAGACTCAAGTCAGAATGGAAGTGCCCTGTCACGTTGCTGTCACCACAATGTCCTAATTATTGGGACAAAACTGTGACTAGGCAGACACCGTGTCAAGAGACTGAGCTGCATTGTATCTAAAACTGATAAGAGAGTTTAGCAAACTGGCCGAACACAAGGTTAACATCCTAAAATCAATAGCATTTTTCTCAAGATGTGTTATGCTCGTGGCTAGGTAATAAGTTAATTCCCAAGGAAATAGGTCCCTGAAGCAGTGAGTTAGACTTTTCCCTGAGCAGAGCACATCTTGTAAGTGAATCAGCGTAATAAGAAAAAGCAGACACTTTGAGATACTTCATCTAAGGGGGCGGGATAAGTAGATTTGTTTCTTTTTTTGTGTGTGTGCGTGTGTGGAGGGTATGCATGCCCAGGTATGCATGTGTGTCAGAAGGAACATGTGCACATGACTACATGAAGAGGCTGGAGTGCAACCTCTGATGTCATTTCTCAAGAGCTGTATACCTTTTTTTTGTTGAGACTCTGAGATCTGTGCGTCTCCTCTCCAGTACTGGGGTTACAAGCACACAGTAACATTTCTGGTGGTGTTGTTTATGTGAGCTTTGAGAATAAAATTCAGATTCTTCTGGTAGGAGGCAGGAACTTCGTTGCCTGAGACATCTTGCCAGCCCTGAGAAGATGAGTGGATTTTACATCATATCTTAGTAAATTTCTTGCAAGTTATAGGAACTTATATGACTAAAAGACATGATGATATCCTGTTTATCCTTCAGTATCCAAGGGCATTGATTCCAGGACCCCAAACTCTGAAGATACTCATCTCTCCTATAAAATGACAGAGTGTTTGTCTATGATCTATGCATGTCCCTAAAACACAATATTTTGTAACAAATGAGTATAGTTATGAAATAAAAGATTTCCTATTGTGTCTTCAGCATGTGTAGGAAGTATTCTATGCGTCTCCTCAGATCCTTTCACCCTTTTCCCAGTGTGCATTAGTAGCATCTGTTCTCTTGGTTAATGGATTTTCTTTATATTCTTTTGCATGCAAGAAGAGCCTCAAGTTCCACAGGGTCAGCCCTCAACTTGTGGCTGTCAAAAGAGAAAGAATCTTCTTTTCTCCTGAGAAGCGAGCCTCGAGTTATCCCCAGTGGGACTTGGTTTGTGCTGGGCCTCTTCTCATAACTATTCCCATTTCTCTTTTTCCTCCTGAGAATCCCTACTCACAAATCACTTTTACATTTATCTCCCTCTCACCCTCTGCTTCTGGCGAATCCAGCCTGTAGCTGATGTCCTTTCAAAATTATGAAGTTGGATGCTGGAGAGATGGCTTAGCTAATAAAGAGCTTACGGTATAAGCATGAGAACCTGAGTTTGGACCACAGCACCCATGTGAAAACCAGGCATGGTAGCCCATGCCTGCAGCCCCAGCAGTGAGGGGATAGAGCTGGGCAGATCCAAAGGCTGCACTTACCAGTCAATGCAGGCCAATCTATGGGGTCCTGGTTCAATGGGAGGCCCTGTCTGAGAAAATAAGGTAGAAAGCATTGAAGATACTTGAGCCCATATCTGACCTCTATATGCACACACACAGGCAAGAAAGATCCTGCATGCACATGCTCACATACACACACAGAGTCAAAAAATTAAATAAAAAGTTGATATACATACATTTTTAGAAAGGTAGAAAACTATAATGGAAAGTGGGAACATACTACAGGTCCTACCTCCCAGAATTAATGATACCATTGGAATATTGGCATATGCCTTTTTCCATATTCATATCTTCTAATTTTTTCAAAGATCTAATACACAAGAACGAGGCATCTCTAAACTTGTTCTTCATGTTTCAAGTTTTTCCTTGTTTTCTTACATGTGGTTGTAAGCTAGAGAGTGTCAAGAGCTCTATCAGTGATCAGAGGAAGATGGCATTGAAAAATCATGTGACCCCACATCCCTGGCACATCTACATAAGGGAGGGAACCTTCATTGTGGGAATATGTGTGTAGCATGAAATTATTGTTAATCTGGGGTGTTGCATGGGAAATCATTAATAATTTACTACATAGTCTTACCTGATTTGGTTAAATGTACCATGATTTATCTAGCCATTCATTTCCCTGTTATTTTAGATTTAGGTTGTTTCCATTACTGTCATTTAGACAAATTATATAGAGCAGGTTCCCCAAATTATTTAAGGTGGCTTAACTCATTCTTCTGCCTGAATTGTCATCCCTGATTAATGACATCAGGTTTTACCAGCTGTACCCTGTCTACAACCTCAGAGCCTGATTTTCCAGTGAGTTGTCCTCTTGTGAACTCTGACACCACCCCGTGAGCAGTCTCCCATCAACACATCCTGTGAACCCACCCCCTGTTCTCCATCTTTCCTGACAAGGTTTAAGCAAGGGTCTGCATCACCTTTCACTGTAATAGTTCCTTTGTCTGTTGCTATGATAAAACACTCTGGAAAAAGCAATTTAAGGAGAAAAAAAAGTCTATTTTGGCTCGCCATTCAAAGGTGCATCATGGTGGGAAAGTCACAGCAGCAGGAGCCTGAGGGAGGTGGTGATAACATGCCCCCCCCAAGACAGGAAGCAGGGGAGATGAAGCTGATGCTGTATGCTGCTCAGCCAGCTTTCACCATTTTATACAGCCCTTGACCACAATTAAGATGTGTCTTCCTACTTCATTAACATAGTCAAGCTCATTGCCCACATACATGCCCAGCGGACTATCTCCGGGGTGACTCTAGATCCTGCCACGTTGACGATGAGAACTGACTATCGTAGTTCCTAAAGTGAAAATGACTGCCTCCTGTATGTGGATCCTCTGCTGTTTTTGTGTGCACCTGCCTCCCATGCTCACTTTCCACCTCTCCTTTAACTAACAGACTTGAAGCAGATCACACTGATTTTTCGCACCGTTTTGATTTGGCTTCTACACTTTTATATTCCTAGAAAGAGAGCCAAAGCATTTACTTGTCCAAAATATGTTCTCCTCCCAAAATGAGCTATGGTCCTCTAAAAGGAACATAGGCTAGACTCATATGAAAATATCCCTCTGTTATATATCATTTTTTTTTAAAGATTTCTTTTGATTATTTCTAATTATGTGCCTGTATGTGAGTCCATGTGTATAGGTAAAGGTGATTGCTGAGACCCAGGTTATAGCCCGTTGTGATCCTGTTGTAGTAGGTGCTAGGAACTGAATTCCAGTCTTCTGCCAGAGTACCTGCTTTTAATTGCTGTGGTAGCTCTCCAGCCTCACTGCTCTGCATCTTGAAGCCACAGATGGCATGCCTTTCGTACAATGTCCCAAGTTTGGGCTGCATCTTTTTATGCAGTTTTATTGTCCTGGTCTTCTTTTGTGTTAGCATACTTCTTGAGGTGGCTTCCCTCCTCATAGATAGTCAGTCAGAGCTATATGCACATTTATATATAACCTGAAATAACTGACAGGAAACCCTTCATCAAGCCAGAAAAAATCTCGGCACAGAAGAGGTAGGTGATCTTACTGAGTAAGGTAGCCCTTACTGAGGGTATCAGCAGTGGGTAGTTGTTGGGTGAGGGACAATCAGTTATTCTTTTCTTTGAAGATGTGCCCACTGGTAGTAGGTTTCTCATCCTCCAGCCCCATTACTATCATACACATGAGCAACACTAACTACACTTAGTGAGTTATCAAAATAAGTAAATAAATACATAAATGTGAAGTTGGGAAGGGAGCCTCTTGTGGAGAACATGTAGGGAGTTGGAAGAAATAGGGAGTAGATATGATCATATTTCATTATAAAATATATGAAATTTTCAAAATATAGAACATTTTTCCGAAAAGAAAGAATTAAAAGATAGAGAGCCATATTTTTCAAAAATCCCCATGGAGGCCCACTTCCTGGATACCTACCTTCAGGGAACAAATGCCAGAAGCAATTATGTTCTTCTCCTGAATCAATCTCTTGTGGCCAGAGACAAGCCAGGCGCTCATTGATTTAGCCCTGGGCGTGTTAACCAACTACTGTGACAGGAGGGATGGTATAGCCCTAATTAGATAAGATAAAAATAGGACAGGTAGCTGTGAGAAGGGGACCGGTTCTGGCCAGGGCTAGGACTTCCATAGATTCATGTACCAAAGGCAAGATGGGTATTTTCTAGATGACGACAGAATTCTCCACAGTCTATACGAGTGGTTGACTACATTGGCTATCTCCTGTGACTCCCTGCTTATGAGTGAAGGAGGCATGCCGGACACCAAGTGGATCTCTAACTGCCCACTGCTGTGCATAGTCTAATAAAAGCAAGATGAATAGATTGTAATTTTTTTCGGTTAAGTACAGTGGTACATGTCTATAACTCCAGCAACCTCAAGCTCACGGGAGCCTGAGTAAAGACAATGAGTTTGAGACCATCCTAGTAAATCTAGCACACTGTCCCTACAAAATAGTTTTTTCTTTAACTTTGATTTTTCAAGGTTGAGTTGGGTTCATTATTTAACTTGTTAAAGACTATCTTTTGGGAGCTGTGGAGTGCTTAGTAGTGCTTGCTGCACATGCAAGGGGACCTGAGCTGGGATCCACAGCATGTATATATCAAACCAAGTATGGTCTTGCATGCCTCTAACCACAGTGTTGTGTGAGAGGGGAACAGGAAGATGGCAGGGCCTTGCTGGCTGGTAGCATAGTTTTGGGTTCACTGAGAGACACTGACTCTGGGGAATAAGTGGAGACTGATAGAGAAGGATCTATGGCATCCCTTTCTGGTATATATACAGGTGTGCACCCCCCCCCACACACACACACATACTTCTACACACATGCATATATCACACATAGAGAGAGCTCCTTTTCTATAGTGTGACCATCACAGTTGGTGTTACCCATAATTCCTCGTAGTTACCATCACCATAGTGACCTAGACTTTGTCCAAGCATGCATCTGGTTTCCATCAGGAAGCAAACATTGAGATGTTGGGAGACAGTGTTATTGTTCCCTGGGCAGATGCACCAGCAGCTTATTGCCTGAAATTATAATGACCTTTTAATTCCATAGTTAAGAAGGGAGCAAATCATTGTGTACTGTATTTGAAATGCTTCTTTCAAAGATCTCAAAAGCAGGACTCTTTGGGGAAGAGGCCAGGCTCCCTGGAGCCAAAGCCCCCTTTCATGCTAATTTACTAAATGAATAGACACACTGCTGATGGTCTGAGTTGCTCTTCAGGTACTGTGCAGTGAATTCACGCTATTGTTACAGCTCTTTTTGTCTTCCTTCTGAAAATGCAATTCTTTTTTTCTGAAAATACATTTAAGATTCAAAACTCCCCAGCTTCTAGATACAATCACCATAATGAGGTTGGGCTCCACATGTATATGTAAATCTTAAATACCATTTTCCTGTCTTTAAATTATGGTGACAGAAAGAAAAATAACTCATACATTTTTGATCAGATCAACATTATGCTTTTGGGTTGAAGAATTTTAATTGGGATTGAAACCATGCTGAAGGATTTCCTTTTGTGCTTTTTGTGATGTTTCAGGTGACTAAATATTACTCTTTAGATACAGTTAAAGGCACTTAGCACTTATCCCAGAGGAAATGACGTTTTGGTTTTGGCATTTGTTTTAAACCAGACTTGCGGGGGGACGGGAAGGAGGGGGGAGTGCCATTTGTATTCCGATCTCAGGGTGGGTCTAGGAAGCCTACTCGTGATTTGTTCCATCCCCATTTGCTGAGCATCCCCCATAGTAGCCACTGTGTTAGGAGTAGAGTATGGGTCAGCAAAGTGGATCCAGTTCAGGCCTTACCCTGCCACATGGGGGAAAAGAAAGAGGAGCCAAGTCACTGTACAGGAACAGTTCCAGAGGACAGCAGATGTGTGGCATAATGTCCATGTGCCCTTTGGCTCCCGCCTGAAAAGTAGAAACAGACGGTAGCGAGGAAGATTCCCCGGGAGTGGTGGGCTTAAGCCATGTCTGTGTATCTCTAGCTCCTTTTTTTTTTTTTTTTTTCATTTCTTTTGAGGCCTCATCAGGTTTGCCCCAAAAGACTGCTGAGAGTACACTATGGAGACTTCATCAGAATGCCTGTGCTCCACAAGGAGGTGGGGAGCCGTGAAGGTCTCCAGACCCCAACAGCATTCTCTCATCTCGTACTCCTGAAGGAGAATTCAGAGGGGAGACAATAGCAGAGAGAGCAGTTGGGAGTTTAATTGGAGCAAACAAGCCAGCCAGAGCACACTCTTTAAAACAGACAGGCACTGGGGAGGGAGTTCAGCAGTCAACAGTGCTCGCTGCTCTTGTAGAGAACCTGAGTTCAGTTCCCAGCACCCACACCAAGCGGTTCACACCACCTCTGACTGCAGCTCCAGGGGACCTGAGTCCCTCTACTATCCCGTGAAGGCACTCGCATGCATGGACATTTACCCCCACACAGACACAGACACAGACACACACAGACACACACACACACGCACACACACACACACACACACACACACACACACACACACACACACACAGAGTCACTCACATTTTAAAAATAAATTAAGAAGAAGAGCTGGCCAAGCCAAGGAGCAAAGCCCCCAGCCCGACACCAAGAGGCTAATACATCACCTCTCCCTGTGACCCTCAATGAGTTCCTTCTGGAGAGTACGCACTCCCAGGAGAGGGTCTTGCTCTTCTCTGGAGCCCTAGAAGTCATTCTGTTCTAAGGAGGTGTATAACCAAAAGGACTCTATAGAGAGCATTTAGTATTCTCTGCAGTTGGAAAGCTCATTAGGGGTAAGAGTGTGAGCACTCTGCATGCTCCACTAGCTAGAAAGTTTGGCAGTTGCCGTGAGCTGGCCCAACTAGAGAATCCTTGTCTATTCTGCTTCCTATCCTGTTTGGGGGTGGGAAGGGGGTAACCTGGTCCACCTATTATTTCTTATGTCCTATTTTGGAAACCTGTGAGCTTCTTCCAGAGTAAACTTTCTACCCAATAGTATACACCCCCCTGACACACATGCACCACCACTACCACCAAGATCCTTTAAGAAGTGAGCTCTAGGATTGTTCTGTTAACTTCTCCTGGGGAGGTAGGCACACATATCTACTGACTCCAGACAGAGCTCAAACTAAAGACGAAAGGAGCAATTCTACCACAGTGTATCTTGGTTGAACCAGTGAATTCACTGGGCTCACTATCTCAGGTGAGGGGTTCCTTATAAGAGCATGGGTGACCCGCAAACAGCTACGTCACCTAGTCCCACCCCATTTTGAATGGTGACCTTGTGGAAGCTGTATCATGGCATGTCCCTTTCAGCTAACATTTTTCTGCCTATGTACTCCAGCTCTCCCAAGATCACTTGCAGCTCGGGAGATGGAAAACTGGCCTCCCAAGTGAGTGTCCCAGGACCCTTCCCTCCTCTCACTAGGGCATGTCAGGAATCCATCACCATCATTACAGAGCAAGCTAGCCCTGTCTGCTCAGTTAGGTGCTATGGCTCCCAGGGCAAGGTGATCTCTACTACAGAATGGCAATGGGATGATCACACTGTGTCCTGGTGAAGAGGCACGGTGCTCCATGAGAGGAGAGCCTGGATTAAGCTCCATCAAGATTCCATAAGAAAGAAGCCCCTTGGCAGAGAAAGACTGGAAGCCCTTCCCCATCTGACCCGAATAGAACATGCATGAGAAAAGCCCACATTATACAGACATGGGAGAGGACAGTGCTGTGTAACTGACCTATAATGGGTCATGAGTCTCCTGGTCCAGGGCTCTGGAGGATTTTTCACTCAGCCCACTACACCATTTTCAGGGGTGCTTTGCCTCTTTAAATAAACTTCTCTATTTCCCATTCTAACCATGTCCCTGGTCCAACTCTTTTCTATGGACACAAGAACCTAGAAAACTCAAGCTAGTGCCCCGGGACTCAGATGCAAGCCTATAAGAATGGTACAATAAAGATAGATACCCACTAATTTCATAAAATATACAGCATAGCATGTATTAGCTCTTCTGTGAAAACTGACCTGCTTTCTGGCTTAAGCTCAGACACCAGAAAAACAACCGCACTAACTATCGATCCTGAGATGACCGCCTTCCATTTTACAGTTACTACTTTCGCAAGATCGCTGTCACCTCAACCCTTCTGGGCAGTGCCAGGAGTGGCATTTTTTTCTTTATAGCTATTGGCTCAGTTTAGGTTTCGGTGAGCTGTGAAGGTCATTGATTTGGACCATGGCCTGTTTAAAAAAAAAAAAAAAAGTGGCCAGATCCTCCTCTTCCTGGGATGATTGTCCAATTTCTTAAATTGCTTTTCACCTTGTACCATTTCCCTGTCTCAGCATCAATGCTTGTTTCTCAGTGTTTTAAACTCTTGGGTAATTTTTTCTAAAAGATAGTAAAGCCTAATATATACAGTTGAGGTGATGACACATTCCACATGAGAAAGTTTGTGGATACTTAGCAAAGAGCCATATGGGGTGTGTGTGTGTGCGCGCACGTGTGTGTATCTGTGTCTGTGTATGTGTTCTGGAAATATATCTCAGGTCCCCATGCTTCCGTAGAAAGTGTTCTTTTTGTTTGTTTGTTTGTTTTGGTTTTTTGAGACAGAGTTTCTCTGTGTAGCTTGGCACCTTTCTTGGAACTCACTCTGTAGACCAGGCTGGCCTCAAACTCACAGAGATCTGCCTGGCTCTGCCTCCCGAGTGCTGGAATTAAAGGTGTGTGCTACCACTACCCATGGCAAGTGTTCTAACTGACTGAGCCATCTCCAGATCCCAGGTTTTTAAATAATGTGGGGGAAAAGGTAAAAATGTAGACTTCTTTTGAAGTTTTAGCATATACCTCATGGTCACTGTCACATATGTAAAATAAGTTGAGGAGGGAACTCATTAGAACAATCTTATGTATATGAGTACCAAGTACTCCCGGGGAGACCAACAGGTAAGCAGAAGAACCCCCTAGATTAGTAGTGTACAGAGTCTTTCCTATAGAGTCAACATACACTGTCATTTTTCAAATGTCTCCGTATGTCCTATGACTGGTACCGTTTAGCTTTGCTTAAATGCATTTTCAAATATAGCATAGCCTTTTATCATTTTTCTCAGTCAGCTTCTAGCACAAGTGCCCTATTCCATTCATAGTTATTTACGACTCCTTTGATTATGTGTGTGAGGTTAACATGGTCATCACAGTTGGGTGGAGGGGGGTAACTTAGGAGGTAGAAGGTGATGGAAAAATTAATGTAAGGAGTTCTCACACACACTCGCAGATTGTGTCCTCCGACCTTGCTCTAGGTGCAGCTCACCTCCAGTGATCTTAGAACCATGTCCTCTGAACTTTGACCCTGAGGCTGTCATTACCTTGTAAACTTGCTTGAAGAACACAGGGCAGGATTTTACACAGGAAAGACCACAGATGGGCTGATGCCCACGAGTTTGAGCAAGAGCACCATGAAGATGACTGAACTCCATACTCTTGGCTCTGGCCTTAGCAATGAGGAAACCTGCCAAAGATGGGGCCCCTTGTCACAGAAATACCCTGGCATATCATGACCGTACCCTCATGGGACAGAAAGAGCTCCTACCTCTCTTCCGAGTCTCACAAGGGCATTAACCCCTTCATGGTGGCTCAACTTGACTTTATCTACCTCCTAATAACCCCACTTTCAAGTCCGTTCACATTGGGAATCAGGCATGTGGGGGTTGGAGGATAGATCGCAAACATTGAGGTGTAGTGCACATATGCCAGAAATGATGGACCGGGGCACAGGGGAAGAGAGAATCAGCTGCCTCACACCAGAAAGTTGGAATACAGCTAAGTGGCAAGGATGCTTGAGAGGAATAGGAGGGTGATGGTTTGCACAGCCCTCTCCTCCAGTTGCCCAGGCCTTTTTAGTAACTCACTGTAATCTGGAAGATACTACAGAGTGAACCAGCTGCCGGATGAATGCATTATGAAGGTGTCAAAGAATAAATGACTGAATGCTCAGCAGTAGATCCTCGGCCTTCCCACAAGGCCCAGGGAATATTGCAGGAGTGCGGTTGGAGAGAATGGAAGCGCCAGAGGCCAGCGAGGAGTAGTGTGGAATACTGTCTGCTGAACATGGCAAGGCTGCTCACAGCGGCTGCCGTGACCTGCACAAGGCTTGCACGAGTTCAAGCCAGTGAAACATTCCAGGAGAAGAGTTCCCAAGGTCCCACCCTTAGCTGAAGTCATTGGTAGTTAATGACTGCTGGGGAAGAGAGAGTCACTTTCCCTCTGGAGTGTGATAACCGGTAGGTGACCCATGTCCTAGTGGATGACCCTATGCTTATCTAGGTATGGTCAGCATTAGTTGAACTAGGTGAGTTAGAAAGAAAGATGGTGGCCGGGGGGAGAAGGAGGAGGAGGAAGAAGTAGTAGTAGAAGTAGTAGTACTTGGGAGGGGGATGTGTTGGAGGGATTGAGGGAAATGGAAGGGTAAGTAGGGGAGTAAATATCATGGTATCAATATGTGAAATTTTCAAAAATAAATTAAAAATATTAAAAGCTAGAATAAACAAAGTGGGAGCACTGAGAGACAGAATAAGGAAAAGTTGCAAATACCACTGAGCTCAGGCCCCTCCTACAGTGCACAGGGTGGCTTGTGGTGCACTGGTGGCTTGCAGAGCTTTAGGGCAAAGTTTCACAGAGCTCTGTCTTGCCTTCTCCCAGGCCTTGAGAGCTCAACTTCTCTCCCTTTCCCTCCCCTTCTTCTCTCTCCCTTTTCCTTTCCTTCTCTATTCCCATCTCCCTCTCTCCCTTCCTCCCATCCTCCCTCCCTCCTTCTCTTCCTACTCCTTCCCTCCCTCCCTCCCTTCTCACTCTCTTCCCCCCTTCTCCCTCTCCCTCCCTCCCTCCCTCACTTCTCTCCTGTTTATTGACAGGCTTTTCCTGCTTAACCCAGGTTGGTTATTATGTATTCCAAGCTAGCCTCCAATTCATAGTGATCCTCCTGCCTCAACCCCCCCAAGTGCTAAGAATGCAGAAGTACACCACCATTCCTTGTTCAGAATAATTCTCTTAAGCATAGTAATTCTGAGTATCATTTTTAAATGTGCTCTCAAAATGCTTTACAGACTTTTAATTCTAAATTATATAGTATGAATATTTAAAATTTTTTGATAGTTCAATCAAGCAAAATCAATGGAATCTATATAGACAGCCATTAACCACAGACTTTGATAATATTCCATATCAAATAGCCATAGAATAAGAGAAGTGCCTTGTGGGCTTTTGCCTTACTTCTTTGCTTGAATATTAGTTTGGTATAACAACAAAATGAATGTTGTCCATTGATTTCCCAGCCATCTAGAATATGATGCACCTAGGATCAAGGTTCAAATAGGTGTGAGCCAGGTGAGGACTCTTTCCTGGTTTTTAATAGGCTACCTTCTTGCTATGCCCTCACATGACACAAACAGCTCTGGTCTCCCTTTCTATTATTACAAGGACATTAAACCCTTCATGGTGTCTCAACTTGACTTATCTAACCCTAATTACCTCACCTTCAAATTCATTGGGGACTGGTCCATATGAAATGGAAAAGGGGCGTGTACATGGTCTATAGCAGTTTCATTTTGTATCTCTGTTTGCCCTTCATCCTGGTCTTCATGTCAAGAGGCTCCCAGCCATCTGTAATCAATATCCTAGTGTTGTGGTAATGGCTTATAACAATAGCTATTTCATTGGTTCAGGCTCCCTCCTGAGAGAGTTCAGTCATTCAGCAATGTGTCTGATGGTTAGGCTTGGCAACTGGCTTTTTGGCATGACAGAATCTCAGAATGGATCAAATCTGCTCCCTGTTACTTCTCATCCTCCTGTTGGCTTGGCCAGCTTTCCTGTGGTAATCCCAAAGAGGCATGGGAGAGGGAAAGAGAGAGGGAATGGGGAGGTAGTGAAGGAGGTAGGGGGAGGGAAAAGGGACGGGAGGGGAGGGGAGGAGAGAAGGGGGAGAGGAAAGGGGGAGGGGAAAGGGACAGGAGAGAAGAGAGGAGGGGAGGGGAGAGGAGAGAAGGGATGGAGCCAGCACATAAACACCAAATCACCAAATCCTAGCCTTGGAGCTATGACATAGTTCCCTCTGGTCTTTTATATTTGTCTAAGGACCTTACAAAGCCAGCTCAGAACCATGGGATGAGATTACACATAGGCATAGGAAGATTGTCTAAGTCATAGTAGGGAGGAATATCCACAATGAGGAAACATTTGTGATCATGTTTTACCAAATGTGTTTTACTTTTGATTTGTGTGTGTGTGTTTATGTGTGTGCGTGTGTGTGCATATGAGTGCAGGAGGCTGTGGAGGCCAGCAGGGTGTGTTGAGTTTGCTGGAGCTGGAGTTACAAGTAGTTATGAATGGTCTAGCATGCATGGTGGGAACTGAACTTGGGTCCAGTACAAGAGCAGTGTGTGCTCTCAACCACTGGGTCATCTCTCTAGCCCCATGATTACTTTTTATTCAACATGCTTCCCACACCATGAATTGTTTCTATTCTATTGAAGAAAAAAATAGAGTAAGTTTGAGGATAATTTGTCTTGATTTTTTTTGTATAGTCATTTTCTTTTGTAACAAAATCACTTTGATTTTGCAATGTGCATGTCAAAAGTAGCATATTTGTGGCTGGGGAGGTCGATCAGTCAGCAAGTACTTGCCTTGCAACCCTGAAGACTTAAGTTTGATCCCCAGAATCCATGCTTTAAAAAAAAAAAAGCAGCCAGGTGGATAATAGTACTCACTCACAGTCCCAGGGCTGGGAGGCAGAAGCAGGAAGCTATCTGGAGCTTTCTGGCCCAACACCATTGTCTACTTGTTGAGTTTTAGGCCATTTAGAGACTCTGGCACCTGAGGACTGTTCCCTGAGGCTGTCCTGTTGCCTTTATGAACACATATAAAGATGCATACATATACTGAAAGGGACAGGAAGAAATAGAATAATGGAGTTAATTTGGGTAAAATTTCTCCAAACTTGATTTCTTATCAACTTATTTGCCTTTTTTATAGAACAACAGGATAATAATCCATTTTATTTTGCAGTGCACACATCAAAAGAAGCACGCTCAATTTTTCATTTCAACTAAACTGACCCCCAAGAGTGAGTCTATAGTATACGAGTCTCATCTTAGAAGCTGAGCTTCAATCCACACCTGTCTTGTTCTGTCTGCTCGCCCAAACCCAACCTTGTGCCATCTGGCCACTTAAGAATTCTATTCAATTGACTTTTCCTTTATGTTCAGACACCTGCACAAACCTTGCTGAGGAAAAGATATTCCACCGATAACTCATCCATCTTCCGAGGCCATAAAGGGGATGAAACATTAATGAGGTTTAGATGTTAACATGACTGCCTTGTTCCTCTCCTTGCCCAGTTGAGTTTTTCTGCAGCTGATAAATAATTGCAAAGCACCTTACAAAACAGGTGTATATGTCCTGGCTGTTATTTATCTTCTTGCTTATCTCAAATGATAAGAGATGGAGTTGTACAAAGTCTTGCAAGTGCTCAAACTATGTCTTGGTTGGAGGAAGGGCAATCAATTAAAGAGTGATATTAAGACTCAAGGTGCAAGGAAACAACCAGTCATTAAGCATTTTATTTTAAATTAGCATATGCTTACATGTATTTACCATCTAGGCATTTTTCTAAAAATGTTATGGATAATTCATCAAATCCTGGTTTGAAAACGAGCTCAGTGATTAAGAGCACAGACTCTTCTTCCAAAGTGCTTGAGTTTGGTTCCCAGCACCCACATTCGGTACTCACAATTACCTAGAACTTCAGGGGATCTGATGCCCCCTTCTGGCCTCCTTGGGCACCTGTACTCATGTGTACATACCTGCACACACACACACACACACACACACACACACACACACACATACACACACACATACAGATAAATTAAAAATAAGTAAATCTCTTTAAGAATTCTTCAGGTCTTCACAATGACAATGAGACAGTATTATCATAACCAGTGTGCAAAGGACGACACTGAATTTACGAGGGAGGAAAATAACTTATTTAGGGTCAGTACTTAATAGATGGTAAAGCTGAAATGGATCCCCAGGCAGTCTGACCCCTTCAGTGCTGTACCATGCAGCCTAGTATTTTATACAGAACTCATCACTGTTTGTAGCTTTAAGAGTTATATGAGAATAAAGAAATGCTATTTGCATTCAGAGAGACACAGGTACTTATCCATGTGCTAGAGTCTGGACCTTCAGTGTTCCCCAAAGGCACAGATGCTGGATGTATGGTACCTGGAAGGGACTGTTAAGGAGAACTGGGGCAGAGAGCTGTCAGTAAAGTGCTTGCTTTGCAAGCCTGAGGACCTGAGTTCAATCCCAGGAACTCCTGTAGAAAAAGCCAGGCGTGGTGATGGGATGCATGCTTGTAATCCCTGTTCTAGGTGGATGGTGACAGGTGAATCCCTGGGCTTGCTGGCCAGCCAGCCTGAAGAACAGCACCCAAAACTGATCTCTGACTACCACAGACATGTGTGTGCATGCACACACACACACACACACACACACACACACACACACACACTGAGAGAGAGAGAGAGAGAGAGAGAGAGAGAGAGAGAGAGAGAGAGAGAGAGAGAGAGAGAGAGAGAGAGAGAGAGATACTAGTACCTTTAAGAGGGTAGCCTGGGGAAATATCCTAGCCATCAGCAACATGTACTTGAAGGGGACTGTGGGACTCTGGTCCTTTCCACTTTTTTCTCTTGCTTTCCTTAGCATGAAGTGGCCAGTCTTATTCTGCCACATAGTTCCATGGTTATAGAAGACCCCACCTTCCAGAGACCTAAAAGCAATGTGTCCATCAGATCATGGGCTGTTACCCCCAATTCATGAGCCATGATAAAGCCTTTCTTTACTTCGTGTGTGTGTGTGTGTGTGTGTGTGTGTGTGTGTGTGTGTGTGTGTGCTGGTGCACATGTGTCTCTCTGCATGTGGAGGCCAGAACTCAACTGAGGATATTTTTCCTCAAAGTCCTTCACCTTGTTTTTTGAGATAGGATCTCTAATTGTAGCCAGTAGACTAGATTGGCTCTCCCAACAAGCTCCAGGGATCTGCCTGTCTCCAACTTCCCAGTGCTGGAATTACAAGGCCATACTGCTATGCCAGGCTCTTTGATGTGGTTCTGGAGATGGACCTCACATTTTTATGCTTACGTGGCACTTCACTGATGGAACCATTTTCCTGGCTCACAAGTAAACCTTTTCTAAGTTGATTGTTTGTGGGTTTTGTTTTAGTGGCAGAAGCTAATGTGACATGTGGCTTTAGCAAATAAATCTTTAAGTGTGGAGAACATTTGATGCAAATGTGGCTTTACTCCTTCTCCACGAGACAGGGTAGAGTAAGACAGAATTCAAAACTATCCTAGGAGCCCCACGACTGGCCTCCTAGTCATGACAGCCAGTTCTTTGTTTAAGATCACCAGAAACAGTGCCTAACATTTGGTAGTTGAGAAATCTTGATTTTAGAGCTTTTAGATTTGTGTGTGTCTGTGAGTGAGAGAGAGAGAGAGACAGACAGACAGACAGACAGAGAGTGTGTGTGTGAGAGAGACAGACACAGAGAGAAAGTGTGTGTGTGCGCGCACACGTGTGTGTGTGTGTGTGTGTGTGTGTGTGTGTGTGTGTGTGTGCGCGCACACGTGTGTGTGTGTGTGTGTGTGTATTGGAGGAGTCAGGTGCATGTAAACACATGTGCTTGTGCATGGGAAGAACTAATGAAGCCAACCTCATGTGTCATTCCTCAGGTGACTTCTACCTTGTTTCTTTGTTTGTTTGTTTGTTTTGTTTTGTTTTTAGATGGGGTTCTTACAGCCCCCTGTTCAGACTATAGTAGCTTGTTACTGGGCTTTATGAGTTTCCCCAGTTTGGGGTTTATACGCACACACCCCAGTGCCCAACTGCCCAGGAATTCTACATGGGTTCTGGGGTTCAAAGTCTGGTCTTTATGCTCATATAGCAAATACTTTACAGGCGGAGGAGCTCTCTCCCCAGGCTGATTTCAGATCTTATTTCCCTGTCTGGCTTTG
>NC_081431.1:66549646-66614646 GCF_949786415.1 Peromyscus eremicus
TCTGGAAGGATGTTGGACTACCAATCAGCTACCATTGGACCGTGTACATACCATGTGACCCAGAAAACCCTCATTCGCCTGAATGGACTGGGAGGCTGTGCACACACAGAAGTCTGTGCATGGGTGCCTTCAGCAGTTTGATTCATAATTTTCCAAACCGCATGTGAGTAGAGTGTCCTCTCCAGCAACATGCTTATCTACTGGGAATGGGAGGATGTGTGGGTGTGAACTCTGTAAGGGATGTTTCTACATTCTCATTATAAACAGTCAGTGGATACTCTGATTTTATGCCTGTCTCTCTGTGTGGTTGATATGAGTCCCTCCTACCTCTTACTGTGCCGACAAGAGACACTAGGAGCTAGGTGTCACCATCAACACAAATTTCACTTTCAACAGCTCTTGACTTTCTCAACCAATTCCTTTATGTCTGTCCCTATGGTCACAAAACCACATATTCACATGGCTTTGTATGTATGCATGTTCTCGTGTGGGTGGACATACAGGTACACGTGTGTCTATGGAGGCCAGAGGACAAGCTAGGGTATTGATTCTCAAGACCTCTTCGGTGTTTTGGGGAGGTCGGGGCACAAAGTTCCTCCCTAGCCTGGAACTTATCAAATCGACTAAGCTGGCTGGCCATCACACTCCAGCAAGCCTCCTGTCTACATAGCTTTAAATCTGACTGGTACACTCCAATGGAGCAAACACCCTTCCTGGACCACTTTTCATCTACCAGTGCCTGTGAAATCACATACTCAGTGGCATTTGAGGCTAGGACTCGAGGGTCAATCTTCTGGGAGTGTTTCCATTATCCACGTGTGTGATCATGTATGTGCACATACATGAATCTTGAATTTAATGTTTCCCCTGTCCAAAACTTTCCTTCTTTTCTTCTTCTTCTTCTTCTTCTTCTTCTTCTTCTTCTTCTTCTTCTTCTTCTTCTTCTTCTCCTCCTCCTCCTCCTCCTCCTCCTCCTCCTCCTCCTCCTCCTCCTCCTCCTCCTTCTTCTTCTTCTTCTTCTTCTTCTCCTTCTTCTTCTTTCTTAACTAAGCTTCTCATCTTTTTTCTAATTTTTACTCTTATTTCTTTATTATATATGAGTATGTGTATATGCATGTACCGTGGTGTGTGCGTGTGGAGGTCAGAGGAGAACATGAAAGAATATACTGTCTCCTTCAACCATGTGGGGCCCAGGGATCAAACTCAGGTCAACAGGCCTGGGGAAAGGCACTTTACTGGCTGAGCTAGCTCACTGCCTCGAAATTTCTCTTCTTTTTTTTAAACAAAAAAAAAAAATCATTTTAAAAAACTTACGTGGGCCAGGCTGTGGTGGCATATGCTTTTATTCCCAGCACTCGGGAGGCAGAGGCTGGCGGATCTCCGTGAGATCGAGGCCAGCCTGGTCTACAGATCCAGTTCCAGGACAGGCTCCAAAGCTATGCAGAAAAACCCTGTCTCGGAAACCAGGGGAAAAAAAGGTGTATGGGTACTTTGCCAGCATGCATGTCTGTGTAGCCCTTGTGTGCCTGGTTCCTGTGGAGGCCAGAAGAGAGTTTAGAATTCCCCAGAACTGGAGTTACAGATAGTTATGAGCCACCATGTAGGTGCTAAGACTCAATCCTGGGTCCTCTGTGAGAGAAGAAAATGCTTTTAACTACAAGCCAATTCTCCAGGCCCCTACATTTTCCCTTCTTAATCTAATAAGAAATAAACTCCATAGCTAAGGGAGATACTAGAAATGAAACCCAAAGGCTGGCTAGTATATGGTTTATTTAAACATTGCTTTTCTCAATTTTGGCATTAGAGTTGCTGTGCCTTGATAGCTTCAGGTTTAACCAAACTCTACACCACAACACATTTGTCCTTCAGTCCTACCACGTGACTTTTTGAAAAGGAAATGAGAATAGAGCTGACTATCTACAAAGTTGTGTTTGTGGTTCAAATTGATTTTAAACCCGGGTAGCATACCCAAGAGGTGGGGGGCGGGACGGGTCCTAAGAAATAAAATTAAGGTACATCTGTCCTTATCTCCCACATATTAATTACAATGACTTCCCTACCTTCCCACACGTCTTAATAAAACAGACTCATTACCGAGACAGAGCCACCCATGTCCCTTGGCAGTGAGGAGTGAAGGAAACCATTCCTCCAAGTGCGTTTTCATCTTTACGAATGTCTGATAGTTTGTTTTCATGGATAACTTGACTAGATGAAAGAGAAGCTTAAGGTGTCAGTGAGACACATCTTAGGGGTGTCTGTGAGGACGTTTTCAGGGCCAGCTAACGGAAGGGAGAAGACCTGCTCTGAAAAAACAGCAGCGTTATCCAGTGAGAGGGCTGAGGACCCGCATTCAGCACTGCTTCCTGACTGTGGATGCAATGTTTCCAGCTGCCTCACAGTCATCTTGTAGCCACGATGAGACCGTACCCCCTCAAACCTTGGCCCAAATTCCCTCTTCCTCCCTCATGTCGTCTTTTGTCTGGCATTTGTACCCATATAGACACTAAAACCACGTCGTACTCAGAAGTACTTTTTATTTGAACTGACAAATTATAAAAGTAAATAGGAATTCAAGAAAGTTCTTGAAGTGAGAAAAGCAGGAAGAAAAGCTGCTCAGAGGACTTTCACCCAGAAAGAAAGGACATTTCTCAAGGCCATGTTTGCACACAATCCTGACTCTTTGATGTACCTACGTAGGTACGTAGGAGATCTCAGGATAAGACATCCAAGTTGGAATTCAGAGGGGAGCACAGTGCCTATTAGTTCAAATGAAATTAGCTTAAAGGATATGAAATTTTTATCAGATATGCAAAATTAATTGAAACTACATCTCTGCCTAGAAGATATGCACGTGGAAATAAAGATTTGCTCCAATGTGACAATTAAAATCTCATTATGTATCTCCATCCCCAGTGATCCATGGGAGACTTGAGGGGCCCGGGGTGGGGGTGCTGAGCCTCTTTGTTCAGAAGCAGATGTGGAAGACCCATTGTTGCCAGGTAACTGTGTAGTAACCAAGGAGGCAGGGGGCACAGTCAGGGACGCCTCCAAGCTGCGGCAGACAGTCTCCATGACTGTATCTAGACGTACGGACGGACGGACTACAGTCACCGGAATAGTGAGAAGCTCTCAATCACTGTGACTGACTTCCACAACCCCAGAGGGTCTGATTTGACGGGCTTTAAGTAAGTTCACCTGACTGATACGGCACAGACATTGCGGGGAGTCTAAGCAGGGGCATTCTAGAAGAGCAAGAAGTCACCAGGTCCTCTCCCAAGCCTTTTCTGCTTGGTTCCATCTTTCTACACGAGGCTGATCATATTTTTCCAAAGGTCATTGCAAAACCTTTCCCAGATGATCCTCTAAAAGGCAACGTTGTCACACCTCAGCTGCAGGTGAAGTCTAGTCCTGCTGTTCTCCAATGGTCAGGCTTGGGACCATTGGCAGCAGTAGTGACGGTGGGAGTGACATTGTGGTCTGTCTCCTGGTCAGATGGCAAAGATGATGCAGCTTCTAATACTGTGACATTAACACTCAGGGACCTCTGAGTATTGAATAAAGGCTATAAAGCATGACTCCCCTGCATTCACTATACACAGGGAAGCCATGCAATAGATAATCTCAGCCCTCCTGTTCCAGTCACTCCCCATCCCATGTTCCAGATACATCATTGACGGACCCTCCGTATAACCGTAGCCTTCAAGCCAGCTCCATTATTCCGAGCTAAGTTCTCAAATATCTCAGAACAGGGGCAAGATGTCCTCACGGAGTCCTGCGCAGATTCCTGGATATCACTAAAAGTGAATTACTTGTTTGTTTTTAAGCCATTAAATGTTGGAGTAGTTTTTTTCCTGCAGCAACAGCAACTGAAATAAAATTCTGGTCATCAGGGGAGTCCAACAGATTCCCCAAACATTATAGGTTATTTCTTTTTTGCCCTTGGTTGCCTCGTAGAGGTTGAAGGTAAGTCCCTATTAATGAAGACACTACAACTCTTCAGTCACAGTACCTGGAGGCTCTGAGCTGGATGTAATCAGAATGCCTGGTGAAGTCTGTATCTCATGGTACCAGAAGGTGCTGTGCAGGTTTTCAAGGGAGGGAGCAACCAGTTCCATGTAACTATAGTGCATGTGGATTACAGCAATGACAGGTATAGCAAGATAACATCAAGGGTGCAATAGTGGAACTCGGCTCTCGGTATTAACCAACATCTGTCTAATTTGACAGGCCTGCTGAACAAGAGGCAAGTCACTGAACCTAGCTAATACAGGAGACTAATGAGGCTATGGAGCTTGGATGGGAACCTAATCTGCCACTTTACTAAACCAATATAACTTCTAACTACACTCTAAATATTTATCCTTATATCCCTGGGTAAGTGTAGCTCTCATCCACAACAAAGGAACTTGGCCTTGCAAGAGACAGAGACCAATACAGAAATCCACAACTGATGGAAATGCAGAGAACAAGTGGTCACGTGGTACCCAGACCCAGCTGATCCATCTAGAACACCAACCCAAGTCCTGCGCTTGAGGCTCAGGGAACATCACTAAAGAGGAGATGGAAAGGTTGTAAGACCCAGAGGACCATGATGTCCACTGTGAGACTACATCTCCTAGAAATGTCAGGGAAGCCATATCCACCAAACCTCAACAGCATGGCTGCCTAAACCAGACCTGAGCAAAGACAACGCCAACAGACATGTTGACACAGAAGGGGAATCTCATAGGATTCGAACCCTAGACAAGGAGCCTAAGGAGACTAAGGAACGCCGAGAGGGAGAAGATCGTCTTCCCCAGGGAAGAGTCCTCTAATCGGTCATCCAGTATCCAGTGGTCAGCCCCCAAATCATAGACATTCAACATAACCATAACATTATACTGACAAGTGGATGGTGTTTATATTTTTAGGAATATGCATATATGTTAGCAACAATTAAAGAAAAAGAGGCCATGAATTTGAGAGAGATTAAGGGTGTGGGGAGGGGAGGGGTTGGAGGGAGGAAAGAGAAAGGGGGAACTGATATAATTAGATTTTAGTTCAGAAAACTGCAAACATTACAAACATCCCTGGCCATGTTACCCTGTCAGCAGAAGGTGAACAGCTCCTACTTCCACAGAGGAGGGAGGAGAGTAGAGGAGGAGAACCACCCTGTTCCCAAAGGGGGCTGCGCCTGTCTCCAAAGACCTTTAAGCCATAGATGGATAGTCATTGCCTTTGCCTCTCTCTCTCTCTCTCTCTCTCTCTCTCTCTCTCTCTCTCTCTCTCTCTCTCTCTCTCTCTCTCTCTCTCTCTCTGTGTGTGTGTGTGTGTGTGTGTGTGTTCATATATGTGCAAGTGCATATGTGTATGTGAGCATGTGTGAAGGTCAGAGGTCAAATTCGTGTTGTTCCTCAATTGCCAACTACCATCCACTCTGTCTCTCACTGGCCTGGAACTTGGCACACACGCTGGGCTGGCTGGTGAACAAGTCCCAGGGACCTGCTTGCTTCCACCTCACAGCACTGGGATTTTAAGTGCATGCCACCATGCCTGGTGTTTCACGTGGGTCCTGGGGGTTGAACTCAGGTCCTCACTCTCTACCAATCGAGCGAGCACCCCAAGCCCCATTGCCTGCATTTGCGAGCACTAACATTATCTCCAGTTATAACTGTCCACACTCCTTCCCTTCACCTTCTCCCTCTCTCTCAGCTCCGAAGCCTGCAACACGATGCTATACTCAAATTCATGCCCTAGGTAAATATTCCAGGCATGTTACCACAAAAATGCTCAAACTTTAGGAAAGATCTTTCAGTTTACTTCTCTTGGCATTCATAATAATCTGCCCTCTCTTTCCCATCACTGTAGAAGTTTGACCAGCCAAAGAAAACATTTTAACATTTGTTCAACACAAACGTAAGCGGAAAGCAAAGATGATCTCACTGTTTCGTGCATTTTACCAGAAATTCAAAACCAAATGATGTAAAACATTAGACCTTTCTGAAGGCTCTTAACCCTAATTCTGATGCCAGCTTGAAGAGGCAGAGATTTTGTAAACCTCTAGGGCTGGCAAGATGGCAGAACAGGTAACAGCCTTGCTGCCAAGCCTGGGTGACCTGAGCTTAATCTCCAAGACCTACACAGTAGAAGGAGAGAACCCTCTCCCCCAAATTGTCCTCAGACCTCTGCACATGTGCCAGGTGTGTGCATGTGTTCACCTCTACAAACACACACAAAATGACTAAGTAGAAATGTTATAACTAAAGATACTTGAAGATATGTATTTATTACTCACTAGACGCTCAGTTGAGGAAATACCACGGGCCTTTTTGTGGAGGAGAGTTGCTTTGGGCCATGGCTCAGTGGCATCACCTGCCACACAAGCATGAGGATGGGAGTTCAGATCTCAGAATCTCCAGAAAAACCCAGGTAAATATGGCAACCCACTGATGATCCCAAACTGTAGAGGAGGATTGAGGGGTCCCTAAAACAATCTGGCTAGGTAAGACTACCCCCAAAAAAACGGCAAGCTGCAGGCTCAACCAGAGACCCTGCCATGCCTCAATACACAAGGTGAAGAACAATCAAGAAAAACCTCCAAGGTCAACATCAGTTCTTCCCATACACAGGCTTGCATGCACGCATACATGCACCTGCAAACGCATAAGAGCCCTTGCACATAAACAAGCACACATGCATGCATATACTCACATACATCATACATACATATGCAAAAGAAATTGTCTTGGGCCATCTTAGTTTCTCCTAGAGGAAAAACGGTTTTTGATACAGGGGTTCATTGTAGCCCAGGCTGGCCTGGCTGTTCAGATGACAATGACCTTGAACTTCTTACCTCCTTCCCCTACCTTGAAAGTGCTGGGATTAAATGCATCAACGCACCAGCACACCAGATCTGTGAAGCACTGGGGATCGAACCCAGGGCTTCGTGCATGCTGGGCAAAATCTTTACCACCCAATTTACACCCCAAGCCCGAAACCAAGACTTTTACGTACTGCCCTTGCTGCAAGAGGTCCAAGGAAATATTTTGAGTTGGGGAGGATACCTTCAGCCTATGAATGGTGCCAACCAGAAATGCAGGTTCAGTATGCCGCTTTCCTTAACACAACTGAAGAGTTGTCCAAAATTTAAAAACCCAGTTTTCATTAGAGCCAGTTCATAGTGCCCTGATTGGACGTTAACTTGAGAATAAAAGTCTAAAGAACCTAACTACCCACTCCTTTCTGAAGACTATGGAAACACTGGAAAGGCATTTGAAGCCAGGCAGGGGCTGGAATACATCAACCAGCCCATCTAATGGGCTGAAAGCTACAATTTCAGTGGGAGCCATATTCATTCCAAGACCCAGCACCCTGCTCACCATGCAGTAAACGTCCGAATAAATCCCTCCAGATTAATGTCTTCAGTTATGAGCTTGAGGGCTCTCACCTTGTGGTTTAAATACAGTCTATGATGCTTGCCAAGTCAACTCCTGGAGCTCACAGTTTTGCTATGGAAACAACCTGGCTGATCTCTGTCCGGGAAAGCAGGTGTTGAATTTGCTAAATTGTTTAATGACACACTTGGCAGGATTTCTTTATTTTTTTATTACATTAAATTTTTTTTTGCTTGATGCGTGCATGCCAGGACACACGTGTGGTCAGGGTATAAATGGCATGAGTTGGTTCTTTCCTTCCGTCTCATAGATCTCGGGGATTCAACTCCAGTTACTAGGCACTTGGCTGCAGATGTTGGGGGTCATTTTGCTGTCACACCCACCAAGATCTCTAAGGAGCTCCCCAAGGTTGTCTCAGTTGGGTAGATTCTCATCCTGCTACCAAACACAATGGACAGTACCCCAAGCTCCCAAGGGATGATGCTGGAACCCCAGTGGGAAGGAATTTTGGATCAACCAGAAGGCCTTTCAAAACTCAGAACTGCCAATCGCTGGATGGTTTTGCCACCGACTCACTGAATCATGAAGGCACAGGCTGTACTCTGGCAGGCAGCTTGTACCATCACAAGCACACCGCAATGATCTATAAATACAGACTATAAATGTTTGGACTGGACAGTTTTATATTTTCGTTGCTCCCCCCACTCTTATTTTTAATTGTAGGGGGAGCCCACACAGATATTTTACTGCCTTTCTTTGAGGTGTACCAAATGCTCCGGCATCAGCGTTATTACCATATGCATTAGCTGGGCTGAGTGCTCTCACAGGGGCACCTCCCACTTGCCCACTGGCTCTGGCCGCTGTGAATCAGAAAACACTAATGGGCGTGTTAATGAACTTTCTGCAGTGGAACTGGCTGCTCCAAGAAGGAGCATTTTAAAAGCCCATTGCGGAGGAGACCGATGGCTCCTTCCTCAGTCCCCTGGTCCATCCAAACTAAATGCAAAGGCAATCAAATTCCAAGCTAAGAGCCCCCACCTTGTGGGTGTGGAGTTCAGAGACTCAGCAAGATGATCCAGTCCTGAAATGCATTTCCAAATTGCAAGAGGCAGGAGGAAGTCACTTAGAAGGTCCCAGGAGCAGGGATGTAGCTCAGTTGGTAGACCATTAGCTAGCCTAGCATGCTTGAAGCCCATCTCCAGCACTGCATAAGCCAGGCATGGCGGTGCATGCTTGTAATTCCAGCGCTCGGAAGGTGGAAGCTGGAGGATCAGAAGGTCAAGATTATCCTTGGCCATGTTTCAAGTTCTAGGTCACACTGGGTTATGTGAGACCTTGTCTCAAATACAGGAGAGGAAGAGAAAGAAAGTACTTGGACCCTAGTAGATTTGGGGAACAGTGAGCGCCCCTTTTCCCCAGGTGAGGGGTTGATGTGTGTGTCAGCTGCCTCCAGCAGACTCATGCCCTGGGCCATCTAGGTCCACATAGTGTCTTATGGAGCTGGTGTGACTCTTGCCTGAGTCCACGGAACCCGGAAGCGCACAGGAGTGCAGTCATGCTGTGCAACCTCACAGCCCAGGCAGTTCTGCTTGCTGGGGTGCTCAGCAGAGAAAACTGCCATGGGGTGAGTCTGGAAAATGAATGCCATATCCGTCTACCGGGCTTTATGATGAACGTGGGCGAAGATAGGAACCCCTGAAAACAGAAGGTAAGTCTCTTCTAAGGGACCAGGGAAAGCACAAAAGTTCGCAAAGGGAAGAGGGAAGGGCTGGGTCATAGGGATCCACAGTGAGTTACCTGGTGCATAGGCAGGCTGCAGGATGGACTCCCTTCCAACCCCAAGGGCTGAAGTAGAAGGGGAGGAAGGAGTGGGGAGGGGCCCTGGCTGGGGACAGCTGCCCTGAGACAGAGGTTCACTTCCTGAAGAGCTAAAGGGTGACTCATGGGGTTCATGAAAAGATGTCAAAACAACAAAGCAGGGGGAAAGCCCATTTGTAAGCCATCCCTATGATCAATGGCTATGTTGGCTCACCTTCGAGGCCCTGACCCTTGTGGGACAGGACCACTTGGGCTCGGCTGGGGGCCTCTCCTAACCCCTAAGCCCCAGGTCCTGAGAAGTTTCTGAGATCTGCGGAAACGTGAATCTCTGGAAATTCTCTCTCCCATGTTAAAGGTCCCTAATCAGGACAGTGCAGATGAAAGCGGTCTGATTAAAGGGATCGCTGACTTTGGGAAAGCAACACCAGTAACCTTCTCATAGGCTGCCCATTTTCTGCCAAGTTGCCTTTGAAAACCTCATTTGCTCAGGATCCCGTCTGCCTTTCAAATGGGAGTGCTCCTTAGAACCCTCCAGAAGTGACTCCCCATTCCCACCTCTCCAATCTTTAAAAAAAAAAACAACAACAACAAAAAACTTATTCATTTATTTTTGTTACTTATGTATGAGTGTGTGTATGTATGTGAGTGCGTGTGTGCACGTGCCCACAGAGGCCAGAACAAATCGGTTGGATCATCTGGAGCTGGAGTTAGAGGTGGTTATGAGCTGCCCAGTGTGGGTGCTGGGAACAGAAGTTAGGTGCTCTGCAAGACCAGCAGGTGTCATAACCACTGAACCATCTCTCTACTCTTTCTGTCTTCCCTTTTGGATTGTAACCATGTTCTCTTCTTCTGAAAAGGAGAGACTTAGCTAGCCCTCCCCTGCAGACAGATCACATCCTATAGGGCTGGGCAGAGAACTTCCCTAACCCTCCTTGCCTCTGGGTACTTCTTTCTACAGTCTCTGCCTCCTCTGGCTTCAGAAATGTCCCCTCCCTCCTGCACATTCTGGAACTCCCCCTGAGGAGGGAATTTCAGGAAGCTTCCTCACAGTTGACTGATGATTGGTCAGATGGTCTCTATCAGCCTGCAGGCCTCCAAGAGGAAAGAGCTCCAGACTGTTCTCTGGACTGACATTAACAGCACAGCCACCCCATTCTTCTTCATTTGCTCTAGAGGCCATGCCAGCACCCAACGGGCATCTCCCACCACATTCAAAAGACACTAACACTTCCTGCAGTTTTCATGAAAAAATGTCTTACTGAGCTTCAGTGTTGAAGGCCTGGTTGCCAAGCCGGGGTGCAACCGGCGGTGATAGAACCTTTAATAAGTAGGTGGGGCTATCTGAGAGGAAGTTTGGTCATTACAAAAGAGCCCTTGGAGAAGAACTGATGACCTTCCTTCTTTTGCTTCCTGATATCACATGAGTAGTTTCTTCTACATGGGCTCCAGCAGTGAACTGGAACTCAACCGGCCACATTGGTTATAAATATGATGGTTAGTGTTGATGGTCAGCTTGACAGGATGTAGAATGTAGAAACCCCTGGTGATAGGCCTTGGGTGTGTCTGTTTCCAGACTGAGTTAATTGAGGTAGGAAGGCCCACCCTAAATGTGTGTGGCACCATCTCATGGACTGGGGTTCTCGACTAAATAAAAAGGAGCTGGTAACGTGAGAACACATTCACCCTCTCAGCTTCCTGGCTTTGGATGCAATGTGACCAGCTGCCTCACATGCCTGCTGTCATGACTTCCTCACCATGACAGACTGTTATCCCCTCAAGCTGTTAAACAAAACAAACAAACAAACAAACAAACAAACAAAAACCCTTCTTTCTGTAAGTTGCCCTTTTTTCAGGTATTTGATCACAGCAATAAGAAAAGTAATTAGCCAGGTGGTGCATGCCTTTAATCCCAGCACTCAGGAGGCAGAGGCAGGCGGATCTCTGTGAGTTCGAGGCCAGCCTGGTCTATAGAGCGAGATCCAGGACAGGAACTAAAACTACATGGAGAAACCCCGTCTCAAAAAACCAAAAAGAAAAAAAGAAAGAAAGAAAGAAAAAAAGAAAGAAAGAAAGAAAGAAAGAAAGAAAGAAAGAAAGAAAGAAAGAAAGAAAGAAAAGTAATTAATATAATGATCACATTCTGAAACCTCAGCAATTATAAGGCAAAATAAACCCTTTTCCTTATTAAGTTGTCTTCCTCAGGTGTTTTATAACAGCTATTGAAAGCAAGCATCTGACAACATAATAGCTTGAGACTTGTTTGTGAGGCTGGACAATGTTCTTTTTCTTCTATTGGAAATAGATTTTTTTTTCCATACAGTATGTTCTGATTACAGTTTCTCTTCCCCAACTCCTCCCATCCAAACCCATACCCTTTCTGTCTCTTGTTAGAACACAAACAGACATCTAGAGAATAATAAGATAAAATAAAATAAGACAAAATGACAAACTGGGACAGGACAAAACAAACAGAAGAAAAAGAGCCAAAGAAAAAGTGCACACACACACACACGTTCACACAAAAGACAAAACCAGAAGTGATAATATATATGCAAAGGACCTGTAAGGTTAAAAGGGAAATGCCCTGACAGGACATTATGAGACTCGACAAAACAAAGAACCTCCAGAGATGTTGCAGAATTCATCTTATGTCGGACTCTACTGTAGGGCATGAGGCTGGCCCTTAAGAGTGGTTTCCCCAGTGAGATTCCACTGGAGAAAAATAATTTTCCCTTGTGAGAGGTCCTCAGCTGAAGACAGCTCCCAGGAAGGGGTAGGGGCTTATGTCCACTTCCCCTCTCAGTGCTGGGACCCCTCTGGCTTAGAGACCTGTACTGGCCCTGTGCATGCTGCCACTGTGTCTGAGTTCACATGTGCATCAGTGCTGATCTGTTTAGAAGGCCTTGTTCCCTTGGTGTCCTCCATCTCTCTAGCTCTTCCGATCTTTCTATCTCCAGCTTGACTTTTCTGTGTGAGGTGAGTGGTGTAGCTGTGGTCTTCAGTGATGAGGTCTTACTTATTGTGGAGAGCAACCAGTAGCCTTGGGAATAGCCTTGGTTGTTTGGGGTTTTCCATGGGGCCCCTTTAGCCAGCAACTTGATTAGATGTAACCCATTCCCGGTATGGTGTTCTTATAAATTGTTTCTTCTTTTAAACATGCCCAACTGGGGGGACCAGGCTATATATCTTTCTGAGGTAATGTGTTTGTCTTGGGAGAATCTCATATAGGAAGAAGTATTTGTCAGCAGCAAAGTTGAACAACTTTAAAACATTTTAACCCTAACTAAATATATTTCACAGAATTACTCAGTAAGAAAACACATAGTCTGCCTGAAATACACATCAGGGAACAGTATATACTACTTGTGAAGCGCTCTGACTCAGTTTTATCTTTTGCAATGCTTATAAACCACTAAATTGATTTTGCAACTCACAAATGGGCTGAGACACACAGCTTGGAAAGTACAAGGGTGGTAAGGTCGGAGAAAGATTCAGGAAGGCAAGTCAGATTGGTCCAGGGACCTTGTGCAGCAAGAAAGAGCAGGCGGATCATGTCATCCCCCTTGGGAAGAGTCCCAGTCTACTGGGCTACCAGCCCTCAGGGACGCTCAGTCAGCTTGATCTTCGTCACTGATGGCAATCCCATCAGCTTTGTGAGGCTCTGTGACTTTCAACCTTCCCAATGCTGTGACCCTTTATTCAGTCCCTCAGGTTGTGGTGACCCCCCTAATCAGAAAATTATTTTATTGCTACTTCATAACTGTAATTTTGCTCCTGTTATGAAATGTAATGTAAATATCAGTGTTTTCTGATGGTCTTAGATGACCCCTGTGAAGGGGTCATTAGTCCCTTAAACTGGTTGTGACCCATAGGTTGAGAACCACTAATCTAATGGAAGGTTGGCCAAGTCCTTCCACTTGGTCTACGTTGTTCTTCCTCACTCTGTTCCTTAGGGAATAAAATCAGTGCTACCCATCCGATCTCCCATAACGGTGGCTTCCTGTAGACTTCAAATAAAACCTGACTTAAAGGCTCAGTCTGTAAAGCACTTGCTGACTCCATTTTGATCCCTAGAATCCAGGTGCAAAAGCTAGGTGTGGGTCTAGCGAGATGGCTCAGTGGTTAAGGTGCTTGCACACAAGTGTGGACACTGGAGTTAAGACTCTACAGACACCCACAGAAAGTCACATCTGCAGTCCAGCCACAGAAGGTCAGGACAGGGAGCCCTGGGGCAGGGGGACTAGCAAGACTAGCTGTGTCGATGAGCTCTGTGTTTGATTGGGAGGTCCTGCTGCAATGAATCCGGTGAGAGAGTGATTGAGGATGATTCCCACCGTTAGTGTCTGGCCTCCACCTGTGCACACACACATACATGCACACACGAACACACAAAAACATGTCCCCCGAACCAAGCCTATGCACAGAGATACATACTACATGCATACAAGAATTGAAGAAGAGAGAAAGAGTCAGGTGCAGTCATGTGTGCTTGTGATCCCAGCACCGAGGAGGTGGGGACAGGGGGACCCCTAGGGCTTGCAAACCAACCAACCTAGCCAAACTGATGAGTACCAGATAAAAATGAATGACCCTGTCTCAAAAACACAAGGTGGGATACTCTGGTGTCCAAGGCTGACCTCTGGCTTACACACAAACACACACACACACACACACACACACACACACTGCACACATCAGGCATACCCATATCTATACACACAGATATGTACCCATGTTAAAAAAAAAATCCTGCCTAAAAGGCAAGGTACAAATCAGGTGTTAGATTATCCAAGGTCTTTCCTGGCGGTCGTCATGAATAAAAACAATAGCTCGCCAGGACTTTTAAACCTGCAGCCTCTTTCTTAGGCAAGGGCAGGGCTCTATTAGTAATCTCTTAAGTCCTCTTAAGCCCTCCCTCACAGCAGGGCTTGGCAGTCAGGCACCGTTGCAGAAATCCAAGCCAGGCTTCTCCTCCCCACTGTCACCTGTAGCTTTGACTTACAACCAAGACACGGCCACCCACAGATGGTGTATGAGAGGCCCAGAGGACAGACAGACGGCTGGGCTGGCCCCATCCCCAGCACACCTGTCACTTAATCACCCTGCTCGGGAGGCCTGCCAGGTGACTGCAGCAGCAGCAGCAGTGAAAGGCAGTCAGCAGTTTGTCTCCCAGCCTCCCAGCCATCTGCCGGAACTAGTCTGAATGGTTTTGTTTTGGTTTCGAAACAGATGCGGTAAACAAAGCCGGTCCGAGGAACCCAGTCAGCTGGGGTTCCTACCACACCATCTTCCTGAGATAACAAGCCACAGAAGGAATCCATCTCTTTAGAAGAACGGTCCTCAGAGTACCTTACATTACCAGTCACTTCTCTCTCCCTTTCCCTGCCCCAGCCCCCAGGTGTACACATGTGTATGTGTCTGTGCAGATGCATCGACACACGTACATGCCTGTATATGGAAACCAGAAGTCAACCAGAGGTGGTGTTCCTCAGAACACCATCAACAACAGTCTTTTACTTTTTTACCCGGGCATCCAGGGAGCCCCAGTGATCCTCCGTCTACTTCCACCTAGATCTACCTCCCCAGACCTGGATTGCAAATGCACCCCACCATGCCTAGCTTTTTATGTGGGTTTTGGAGACCCGACTCAAGTCCTCATATCTGCAATGCATGAACTTTGTGCACTCAACGATCTCCCCAGCCCAGAGCAGAAAACTGATAGCGAGAATTCCTTCTCTGAAGAGAGCAGCTGTGAGAACTGGTTTGATTTCCTTGAGTAGCCAGCCCTCCATCTCCAAGGTTTGTCTTAGAGTCTGGCTTCGCCAGGGTTGCGACTGCTGCACTGAACACCATGCCCAAAGCTACCTCGGGAGGAAAGGGTTAATTTTCATATTTCTGTTCATCATCGAAGGACGTCAGGACAGGAACTCAAGCAAGGCAGGAGCCAGTTGTCAGGAGCTGATGCAGAGGCCATGGAGGAGTGCTACCTACTGGCTTACTCATTATGGCTTGCTCAGCCTGCTTTCTTGTAGAACTCAGGACCACCAACCAAGGGGTGACACCACCCACAATGACCGGTGCCCTCCCCCATCAATCACTAATTAAGAAAATCCCCTACAGGCTTACCTACAGCCTGATCTTATGGAGGCATTTTCTCAGCTGAGGCTCCCTCCTCTCTAATGACTCCAGCTTGTGTCAAGTTGGCATAAAACTAGCCAGCCAGTACAGAGTCTATCTGCCTTGCCTGTGGATCCCAGGGCCCCACTACTAACAAACTAATCACATTTCTCAGGAACAATGGCCATCACTACTGAGTGCTGAGCAGTCAGTGTGCCTGATATTTGGTCTTTAATAAGAGCGATGAGGAAATGCAGAGAAAGAAGTCTAAGAAAGGAGAATGGGAATTATCCAAACTCATTTAGTTTTCTTCTCAAGCAATTTCAAAGGCATCTGTAAGGCCTTGCAAGGCAAACCCATGAATTGTGAGACCACTGGACTTGTTAGATATTTTGACAAATTCAGGAGTCCTCATAAATACTGCCCCACTTGGGTTGCCCCCTGTTCTTTTGGCCTCCTCCTTACCAATGGCACGGAGTGATGTTGGGTGGTTTTTAAAACAGTAAATTTTGAGGCTGTATTGTGTAGCTGTTTTCTTCCTCCTAACATTCCACTAAGATTCAGGAAGTGAACAAAACTTACAATGGCCAGGAAGTTCCTGAAAATTACAAGACTCACAAGGCCCCCTTGATTCCCAAAGCTTATCCATTGCCAGGGAGAAGAGACTCTTCAGTCCAGCCGCCTGCAAGTCCTGCAAAATGCTCCTGAGATGCCAGTCATGTAAGCCCAGCTATGGTGGGCTTTTCAGTGACGCAGCTGCCTTTGAGTGCCCATGTTCCTGTAATTAACCCCTCACCCACACTCCTGTAAGAAACCCCGCTAAACTCACTGGTTCACCCAGCTAGACGTGGGTGTAGTGAGTTCTTTGTTTTCTCACTGGTGCTCTAGCTGGAATGAATAGAAGTTTATTTGCCTGTGCAAGAAATCACACACACACACACACACACACACACACACACACACACAATTTTGAAGAAGTTGGTTATGTAATTGATTTTCAATGTAAACAGAAGGAATAATGGCAACGCTGGATTTAAATGCCACTGGTGCAGTGGGTTTTGACTAACAATTAGCTTGAGTATGGTTGGACATCTGTCACTACGGTGCATATATGACCGCTGCACCACACTCAGCAAGTGCAACTCTGTATGACTAGAAAAACATGTCAACAGGGGCTGGGACAATAGTGTTTGTTCAGACTCCCAACACTCAAACATCAGGTGGATGGGGTTGCCTACTATAATCCCAGGGCAGAGGAGGCAAAGACAGGGAATTCCTAGAGCAAACCTCTTTGGACCACAGGCATGCCTGGTTTTTGCAGTGCTGGGGATGGAACCCAAGGCTTAGGGCATGCTAACAAGCATTCTATCAACTGAACTGCATCCCAACCCAGGTGATTTTTTTAACCTAAGATGAATGAAGTCAATGTTTCGGTAGCAGACAGAAACTAGGTGTGTTTTAACAGCCATTTCCCCCAACATTGTATACTCCTTCAGTCTCTTCATAGAGAACTCAGCTACTCCATTCCCCCTTTGGAATGTTGGATATAACCTAACCCTTTAAAAGCAATTAGGGCATAAAATATGCTTTATGCTGAGGAAGGCTCTATTTGGGAATAAATCTGAGAAAAATAAGTTCTCAACAAATTCAAAAAAGTGTGTTTATTCAAAAACAGAATGAAAACTTGATTTTTAGTTAACTAAGTCTGGCAAACTCCTTTTAGTGTGATGAAAATACCTGCCTAAGACCAATAACTGATATCAAAATGTGACAAGCAAAACCTAGACAGACTTGGAAGAGAAACAGGAGAATCTACAGTCCTCTTTTAATGATTAATAGAACAATTACCAGAAAAACAGCCAGGATATAAAATGGTGGAACAACATCACCAACCAGCAGGACCTAATAGAAATGTATAGAACACTGTACCCTGAAACAGCAAAATACGTATTTTTTTCAACTTTTTAAAATGCATATGCCGGAACTGTCAATATCATAGCCAAAACACAAAGCTTGACAAATACGAAAGGATTGAAATTATATAAAACGATTCTCTGGGGTCCACAGAATCGATAAGAGAAAGAGAACAGGAAACTCTCCAAATGCTTGGAAACTTCACAGCATGCTTCTCAGTAGTCTACAGATCAAAGGGAGGCTCTCTAGAGGAGTTTTAGCATGTGGTGATGGAACGGAATGAAAATGAAATTCAACATATCAGTACCAAAAAGAAAAGTGAGCAGCATTGCAAGAACACACTGATAAAAAAGAAAGTGCCCACTAATCTAATAGAATCAGGGCTGCGGAGACGGATGGATTAGTGGGTGAAGAGTGTACCAAACAAGCATGATTTCCAGAGTCTGCATAAATAAACCGGGACCCCACAGACAGGGCATTCCGTCACTCCCAGCACACCTATGGCGAGAGAGAAGGCAGAAACAGCAGAGTCCCTGGGAGCTTCTGGACCAGCTGGCCTCCTGTACAGAGGCAAAGAACAAGAGTTCCTGTCTCAAACGAGGTAGACAACTGGCACCCAAAGTTATCCCCTAACCTCCACATGCAAGATGGGAGTGGACCTCCACACACAGACATTTACACACACGTGAACACATAAAGAAATGTGTAAAGACTCTAATACAAGTAATTAAAATAGGAGCTGGTGATGGGTCAGAGAATAAGGGCATCTGCCAACCCTGACAACCTAAGATTATCTCTGGGCCCCGCGTGGTGGAAGGAGAGAACCCACCACTGCAGGTTGTCCTCTGATCTGCACACGTGTGCTAATAAGGCACACCGTGCTCCCACAGCCAAGCACACAATAAATAAATACATAAATAAGTAATCAAATTTTAAAAAACAAAATTAAAGCCAACTAGAACAGGAAAACAAACCAATAGGAGAGAAAAGGGTGAAATTAAAAACAGGAAGAATGGAAAAAATAAATGAAACAAAGCTATCTCTTCAAAGAGTAATGAACTTTAAGAACCCTTAGCAAGAACAACAAAGGATAAAGAGAGAAGATGAAAATTACCAGTATTAGAAATGAAACCCGAGGTGTTGAGACGTGGGGAGGAAAGGTACAAAAAAACAAAACCAAAAAAAAAAAAACCCGACATAATCCCTGCAACAACTTTAGTGAAATAGACTTTCTTCAAGAAATAAAAACCACCCAAGAGGAAACAGACACGTTAAATAGCCCTGCGATACTATATAATTTGACATCCTGGCCCCTCCCTAAAATCTACAAGGCCAGAAGTTAGGACTGCAGAAACCTACTAACATTTTAATGGCTAGTTTCATGCAACCTCTGACAAATGTAATTTAAGGGAGAGAGGACTTATTCCTGACCTGGGTGCAGCCCATGATGGTGGGCAAGTCAGGGCAGCAGGAGCCTGAAGCAGTTGGTCTCAGTCAGGAAACAGAGAGAAGGCAAGCTGCTGCCCAGCTCCTTTAAACAGTCGAGGATCCTAGCCAGGGAAAGGGCGCCATCCATAGCGGGTGCATCTTCCCACCTCAGTTAATACAATGTCCCCCAATCATGCCTGGAGGCCCATCGCCCAGGTGACTCTAGATGTTGTCAAATTGACAGCATCAACTGCCATAGAAGTCTACACACAGAACTCCAGAAATTGGCAACCACAGGGGCTCTGGGGAACACATCTTAGCAGCAGGAGGCAAGACTGGAGACAATCCACTCTCCCTCTTTCCTGCCTGTCGGATCTTGAACAGCAGGAATGTGTTGTTCTTCAAAACATAAATTACTGCTTACTAAACTACAACATTGGGGAAGTACAAAGTCACATGTTTACAAAGCAATTTTTTTTGGTTTGGAGTTATTTTTCTTTCTTTTTTCCTTCCTTCCTTCCTTCCTTCCTTCCTTCCTTCCTTCCTTCCTTCCTTCTGTCCTTCCTTTCTCTCTCTCTCTCTCTCTCTCTCTCTCTCTCTCTCTCTCTCTCTCTCTCTCTCTCTTCCTTCTTCCTTTCTTTTTTTTTCATTTAAACAGGATCACACTGTGTATCCCAACTGCCCTGTAACTCCTATATAAACCAAGCTGGCCTTGAACACACAGAAATCTGCCTCCTGAGTACTGAGAGTAAAGGAGTGTGCCACCATAACCTATCTTATGAAGCAAAAGTTTTAAATACAAAGAAAACTGTGATGTTAATAATAAACCTAATGAAGTTATTGTAACAACTTTTAAAGATTTGTTTGACTTTGAATTACGTGTGCATATGGGTGCAGTGCCTACAGAGGCCAGAAGAGGGCACTGGATCCCCTGGAGCTGGAGTTGCAAGCAGTTGTGAGCCACCCAGTGTAGAGGCTGGGAACCAAACTCTGTGATGCTGGAACCCAAACTCTAGAGTCCTCTGCAAGAGCAGTATGAGCTCTTGACCACTGAGCCATCTCTCCAAACCCTGTAATGTCTTAGATATAACCAACTTCCTGTAATGCATTTAGAAAAACATGCCAAGAACAAACACATAATTTCTATAAGCTGGCCTACAAGGACTAATGAATACATGAAATTGTCTTTATCCTAATTAATAATCAAGGATATATAAATTAAAAAGAGCACATTTCACCTATCGAATTGGCAACAGATTTTTAAAGTTGATATTCAGTGTTGGTAAGATGCATTAACACCACTCTATATTGCCTCCAGAATGTGGGTTGAAATAATAACAGTGACAATGGCCAAAAAACATTTACATGCAACATGATGTATCCTTGCCTTGGGATATTATACAGGCATGTGTGGTTGTTTTACAATGCTCACAGTGTGGTGGGATATTAGTATACAAAACGGAACATGGAACATGGAAGCTGGAATTGTGTGATTCAGGCTTGGGAAATCGTTCAGCCAGCGAAGCATTTTCTACACAGATACGACGATCCGAGTTCAATCCCAGAACGCCTGTGAAAAAGCCACATGTGCTGCTGCAAGCTTGTAATCCCAGTGCCGGGGAGGTGTGGACAGACCGTCCCCTGGGGCTTGCTGCTCAGCCAGTCTAGCCTACTTAGTGAGCTCAGGCCAATGACCAACCTTGTCTCAAAAAACAAGGTGGATGGCATCTCATGAATGACCCAATTTGATCTCTGGCTTCCACACACATGTATACCCCTGTCCATATACATGTAAACACAGGTGCATGTACACTCGTACACACATGAACACACATATACAAAAATGATTTGTGTAATTGAATTTTTTGTTTGTTTGTTTTTGAGACAGGGTTTCTCTGTGTAGCTTTGCGCCTTGCCTGGATCTCGCTCTGTAGACCAGGCTGGCCTCAAACTCACAAAGATCCGCCTGCCTCTGCCTCCCAAGTGCTGGGATTAAAGGTATGTGCCACCACTGCCTGGCTCTAATTGAATTTCTTTGAGACAGCATCTCACTGATCGTGGAGCTCACAGATTTGACCAGACTGGGCTGACCTTCAAGCCCAGGGACAGTCCTGCCTCTGCCTCTCCAGCCCTGAGGTTCCAAGTGCTGCCACACCTGGCTTTTTAGATGTTTTTTTTGGGATCAAACTCAGGTCCTTGTCCTTGCTTGGTAAACACTTTAATCTCTGAGCTACCACCCCAGCCCCTAAGTTTGGAATCTTTGATTGCAGAATTCTCGATTGAAAGCGAGAAACATTTTGACAGTTTTCTGAAATCCAGTGACTCAGTGACTTCTGCCTGGGCCTCAGAGATGTCAGAGTTGAGCTCAAGTGGCTTTCTCACTATTTGGTTTTGCTCAGCTCGTGAACATCCCCTCTCTAAATGTGGCTCTTTTCTTCCCATTATCTTTCTCCGTGGCAGTTGAGATTCGCATTCAATTACTTTCAGAGGCTCCTCTAACCGAGTTCAGAGTCTTGGATATGGACTTGTCTCTTTGCCCATTGAGCTTGTCAATCAACCCATCAGATGGGAGGGACCCAGGAGGAGAGATCTTGAAGTTACAGAAGAACAAAACACAATTCACCGTGCAGGGATTGCTCCCACTTGGCTCGCCCGTCGGCACCCGTGGGAGGGGCAGGTGAGTCTGTTCCGTTCCCGTCATTCAGACTGCCAGGGGTCTTGTCTCACCAGCCTCGCTGAGAGGGCAGCATTTGGCCTGTGTCAATGTTGAAAATGCTCGACCCTCTCTCCTCCGCTCTCCCCCTTCACATCGCTCGGAGCCCTTCCAGATTGCTTTTCTCCTCTGGGAAGCCAAGGTGTCACTCACCAAAATGAGAAGCAGCAGTGAACTGATGGCCACAAAAGCATCCCTGGTTGGTACCCGCCACCCAGGAGAAAGAAGCCAAGGACAGAGGCTGCATGAGTCACGTCTCCTGTTGCCCTGACTAAATATCTCACACACAAAAAAAAGCAACTCAAGAGAAAGAAAGGGTTTGTTTGGGCTCACAGTTTGAGGAGATAGAGTCCATCACGGTGGGGCAGGCATGGCGGAGAAGCAATGAATGGAAAAAAAAAAAAAAGAAAGAAAGGAAAAAGGAAGGACGTGACTGCGCCTAGGTAAGGCAGAAGAAAAGGTTTATTGTAGATAAACGGGAGAGCAGAGGCAGGAACATCTGGGAGTGTCCAGAGTGTGCGTGATCCTGAGCCAGGCCATGTGAGGAGAGCAGGGTGAGAGCAGGGAGAGGAGCCTCCAACCAAGAGGGGCAGCCTGGGCTAAGAGACTGACAGAGAGAGTAAAGGGTAGACCAAAGGGCTAGGTAACCAAAATGGCTGGATTGTACAGGGAAAGGCAGCTTGGGGAAGGGCGCTCCTGGGTTAGAGAAGTTTAGGGTAGGGGGTGGGATGTGCTAGCCATACCCTATAACGGTAGGGACTGAGGGATGCATGGAGAACCTGGTGGACAGTGTCTGCTTTGATATGTTAATGGGTGCCTCAGTTAGCCCAGGTTTGAGACCTAATAAGGAAGAAGCTATTGGTCATGTTTCATCCAGCCGGGAAACGGAGAGAGGTGATACTGTACTCACATTATTTGCTTATTTTTCCTCAGTCCAGGACTCCATCCCCGGGGGCAGTGCCATCCATATTTAAGGTGGGTCTTCCCACCTCAACTAGCCTGATATAGAAACTTCCTCACAGACACATCAGGAAATTTGTCTCTTTAGTGAGCCTCAATCCTGTCAAGGTGACAGTATCAATCATCACAGACAGACCCACAAACACAGACTAATTCCAGGGGATCAGCCCATCACACCTCAGATGGCTTTAGGTTTCTCCAGGCCTGGGTCCTGGAAGCTTAGCCTTCTGCACACACAGCTGGGCTTCTGCGTCCTCTCTGAGAACCTGCAGGTACCCACGACTGACAGATCGCATCTGGGCTCCATGAGCGTCTGCTGAGGTCGCACTGAATTTCACAGACTTTTGCATATTGTGCTGTCTTTACAGGTGCCACAACCTCCTTCAAGAGACCGGAAGTAACTTGAGGATCAGGGCTGGCTCCAGTTGCTGAACAGACCCCCGGTGATCTCTGCATCCACTTGGAAGACCCCACTCCTGCCTCCTGCCTGCCCTGACAAGGAAACTTCAATTAAGACCCCCTGACTGTTGGGTACTACTTGCCCATTCAGTCTAGTGCAGCGCTAGTTTTTACTGCGTGGTTTTCTTCCCATGTAGAGCTCTCTGCTCCAAGACCCTGAAATGGTTTGATCAACACCTAGTTTTCTAGTCTACATATTGCAGAAGAGGATCTCAGTTTCAAAATGATCACAGCTTTCACATTAGGGACATTAATTTAGCCACCCTGTGACTCTCCTCTGAATAGACATCCAAAGGTAGCCACCCTCCTTAGCCTGGGTTAACCCACACTGTCCACCAAACATTGATTCATGAAATAGCTCACATTTGAATATTATGCCTTGATTTAATCATTTCTTGTGTGCGAGTGTTTCTGAACAAAAACTTGTGCATGTGCCTCTACACGTGTGTGTGTGTGTGTGTGTGTGTGTGTGTGTGTGTGTGTGTGTGTGTGTGTAAAATCTCACCTGTGCGGACCAGAGACCTTCAATTGCTCTCCACCTTATTTTTTGAGTCAGGCTTTCTCATTGAACATGAAAGTCACTGATTTAGCTAACTGGCTACCCAGCACGCCTCCTCCCATCTCTACCGTCCCAGGGTTGGGGTTCTAGGGGCACATCACCACACAGAGCTTTCTAAACATTTTTATTACACTTCACTTATTTGGCAAAGGAAGTGGCCCATGCATGCCATGGCACCCATGAGAAAGTCAGAGGGTGACTTACAATGTGGTCAGTTCCCTAATTCTACCGTGTGGGTCTGGGAAATCAAACTCAGGGGAACTGAACTCAGGTCCTCTCACTTGCACAGCAAACAGTTTACCAACTGAGCTGTCTTCCTATTCCTGAATCACTTCTCAGTGCAGAAGTAACCTAGGGACCCAGCAAACGGAATGGGCTAAGTGTGGAAGTGGGGGGTTTAAACTACCCTGTTAACATAATGTCAACTGGATAAAATTCATTCCCTCAGCTAATGTTTTCAAGCTTCAACTCACAAAGCTCACAGTACCACACAGAGCACCACATAGAGCACCACACGGGAGCACTACATGGGAGCACCACACGGGAGCACTACATGGGAGCACCACACGGGAGCAGAATGAAAAAGAGAACACCAGACAAGCTGACACCAGCATTGGCCTCCCTCTGCTTCCTGACTGCCGGGGCCATGTGACCAGTGGCGTCACGCTCCTGCCATTAAACTTCCCTTCTGTGATGGACTGCACTCTTCAACTGTGAGCCCAAGTAAGCCTTCCCTGCTCTAACTTGTTATTTGCTAGGTCTCTCATCGCAGCAGTGAGTAGCTAATCCACTGTCTTCTATGCATTTGCTCTCCTTGGGTTGTATACAACGAGCTAGAGGTAAGCTAACTGAAAGGGAGGAGGCGAGGGGTGACAGATTTGCATGGGAGTGGATGCCATCACAGGATGGCAGGTTACAGAGCATATACTTGCTCTGAAATCATAAGGACAGACCAGAGTCTGAACTCCAGTACCTGTGGCAACAAGTCAGGGTTCCACACAGACGCATGTAACTACAGCTCCAACGTTGGAGACAAGGAGATCACTGGGGAAGGCTGGCTTCCAGCTCAGGTGAGAAAATGTGAGCCCCTGGTTCAGGGGGAAACCTTGCCTCAAATGAACAGGTGGAGAGCGACAGAGAACACCCAACATCCTCTTCTGGTCTGCTCATGCACACAGGTGTGCGCACACCCTTCCCCACACATGTGCATATACACTCACACATAAATACACATATATGCACACACATATAAATAAAAATAAACCTTAAAAGAAAAAGCAAGAAATAGGTTTTTTTTTTTCATCCTAAAATCACCATCAGAGAAGTCTACGTCCTTTTAGTAAGTACATCCACTAGCAGTCAAAAGACGGCTGCAGTGGTTCCGGGCATTGCATCTGTCTTCAACAACTCTGACGCCATGAAGTGAAGAAATGACCCCTTAGAGGTGAAGGCATTTCCTGGCTCTTCCATGCCCTGAATCAGCCATTGGTAAAGAGAATTGAACCCACATGATTTTTCTAGATCCCTGACCCCAGGAATGGATTGTCACCACTGACAGCACTTTATACCTACTTAGACCCAAGAATACCAGATTCTGGAGCCCAGGCTCTAATTCATTGTGTTTGTTGGCATCAGGTCTGACGCGGCTGGCCTCGTTCTCACTCAGTAGCTGAGGGTGACCTTGGACTTCTGCTCCTACTGAGTGCTGGGATTACAGACATGTATCGCCATATCTGGTTTATGTGTCCTGCTGGGGATCAAACCCAGGGCTTTGTGTAGGCTAGACCAGTACTCTACCAGCCAACCACATCCCCAGTCCCGGGGGTCTGTATTTGCAAAGATCTTCTGATGCATGGCCAGGGTTGAAAAACACTGTTGGAACTAATCAAATGTCAGTGCCTGCTCCTGGGTCAGATGTCTGGAAAAGCTCCCGGTTCTGGCAGCCAGCAAGAAGGTATGTAGAGAGAGTTGCCGGAAGGCCAGAGAGTATGTTTGTCACAGATGGTCCCACTAGCAGGAGTGTGGAGATGCAGGACTCAGGACCGGAGACTGATATGGCAGAAAAAGGCATTGAACAGAAAACGCAGACTGTGAGCACGAAACCAGAGTCTCTGTCCCAAGCCAACTCAACAACTCATCAATCACAAGACACCCTGCACCCCCTGACCCATCCCAGGCCTGCCCACACCACAGCTCTGTCTGCCTTGCACTGCTGATACCCACACAGCATCATGGAAAGGTTGCCTGGGCCACAGAGGAAAGGGTAGTTTGGACAGCAGCCTCAGGAGGACACTCCTAGAGAGATAAAAAGACACCAAACATAAAAGCTCCCCGTTCTGGGATTTTTCCGTGGTCTGACCTAGCGTTCGGTCTCCTAGGAAACTTAGCCAGCTACATGTTCTTCTGCAGACTCCAAACGGGCGTGGTACTCCTGTGGGGTCAAGGCGGGATGCTGGGGAGGCTGCCCCAAGAGGCACTTCTCCTTGGGTCTCCTCCCCACGTCTGTCAACCACTAGCAAGTCTTGATCCTCCTGCCTCCACCCCATCAGTGCTGCAGGGATCACAGGGACTACTGGGCCTCCAAGCCGGTTTATGGGGTGCTGGGGGTGGGGAATCAAAACGTGTTCCTGATGGATCAGCTTTCTCATCTGCTTATGACCATGGTGTGTGTGTGTGTGTGTGTGTGTGTGTGTGTGTGTGTGTGTGTGTGATACAAAGACTAGAAGAGAATATCAGGTATCTTGCTCTACCTGTCTCTGCCTTATTCACCTGAGAAAAGGTCTCTCATTGAATCTGGAGCTGGGTTCTCAGTCAGTACACCCCAGCAATCTGCCTGTCTCTGCCCTGCCCCCCATGGTGCTGGGGTAACAGGCTCACACAGCCACGCTCAGCTTTTACTCAGTGCTGCAGACTTGAACTCGGGTCCCCACGCTTGCACAGAGAGTGCTCTTACCCCTGGAGCATTCTCTCCAGCCCTGCGTTTTATTTTTCAAGCGGAAATGAGATCTCTCTCAGAGGCCAGGAGCAGGTCAGCGAGGGTCATGGCTCTCATGTGCTGCTCCACATCACAGTGGCCGGGGAGCTTTTATACATCCTGATGTGGACACCAACCCGCTTCCCACAGCAATTACCGTGGCAGCCTCAGGGTGTGAGCCAGGCACCCAGCACATTCTGAAGCCCTTCCAGTGAATCCAGCTCGCTAATGTGTGGACAAGATGGGAACCAGTAAGCTGGTGGAGTACACCTCAACTTGGACCACTCGTTGGGTTATCAGAGCAGGGTTGAGAGCTGGGAAGAGAGTCGGTAGAGGGCTTGCAGTGAAAGTCCAAGGACTTGAGTTCAAATCCCCAAACTCAAGTTTAAAAAGCTAAGTATATTGGCACAAGCTTGTAATCCTAGCATCGCGAGTGAGACCAGAGAATCCCTGGGCCTCAGTGGCCACCCAGACTAGACTACTAGAGAGCCTTTTCCAGTGAGAGACCCTATCTCAAAAACAGAAAGCAGTTGGTGCTTGAGAGATGGCTCAGTGGTTAAGAGCACTAACTACTCTTCCAGATGACCAGGATTCAACTCCCAGCACCCCATGCGGCAGCTCACAACTGTCTGTAACTCCAGTTCCAAGGGATCCAACTGCCTTCTTCTGGCCTCTGTGGGCACTAGACACACACAAGGTGCATAGATATACACGCAGGCAAAACACCCATAAACATAAAATAATAAAACGTTTAAAGGCAGATGCCCCCTGTGGAAATCTGAACGAGGAATGTTCTCCATGGGCTCATATATTAGAACACTTGGCCGCTGTTGGGGGTGATGTCTGGGGAGGTTACGGACCTTTAGGAGGTATAAAGAAGTGCTGGAGGAAGTATGTTACTTGGGGCAGGCTGAGAGAGTTCACAGTCTCACCCCATTTCATTCTGTCCTTCGTGTTTGTGGCTGATGATGTGACCTCTCTGCTTCCTGCTCAGGGTCATGGCTCTCATGTGCTGCTCCACATCACAGTGGCCGGGGAGCTTTTATACATCCTGATGTGGACACCAACCTGCTTCCCACAGCAATTACCACGGCAGCCTCAGGGTGTGAGCCAGGCACCCAGCACTTTCTGAAGCCCTTCCAGTGAATCCAGCTCGCTAATGTGTGGACAAGATGGGAACCAGTCAGCGGGTGGAGTACACCTCAACTTGGAACACTCGTTGGTCCTCCCCACCATTATGGACTGTGTCTCTGGAACCAGACTGGCCCTGGGGAACTTGAAGTCCGATCAAACTCAACCTTCTGTAAGTCTCTTTGGTAATGGTATTTTATTACAGCAACAGGAAACAAATACAGACCCTAAGGAATGACACCTGCAGTTGACCTCTGGCCTCCATGCCCATGCAGACACACATATGTGGACATATGAACACACACACACACACACACACACACACACACAATGTATCAGTACCAGGACTGCACTCCCAGACATTCTCCTCTAAGCTGGCCTCTGCATCCTCACAGGGTTGGGAAGACACACAGGCTGCCTGTGAGGTAGGTGCCCCTGGGCAGTTTCACACCTCAGGGCCTTTGTCAACTGGATACTCATAGATCACACACATTAAAAATAAGACGGAGCTAGGAAGATGTTTGGGAAAGAATCCACCTGCAAACTTAAGCCTCATCTCTCAACTTCAGGTCCCGTGGAGAACTCCGTGTTCTGAAACAAGAACACTTTGTTGTGTTGGGGCCTGATGTCCTACGATCATCAAGGTCGGTATACCTTTCAAGATGACCAGTCTTGCCGCAGATGCTTGCTGCTTAGATCCACAGCCAGGAACAGAGAGGGAGGGATGGACACCTGCTGCTGCTCAGCTCCCTTTCTCCGTTTGTCCAGTCCAGGATCCCGCCCAGGGAATGGTGCCACCCACAGTGGGAGGTTCTTCCCACTGAAGTTGAACACAGTCAAGATCACCCGCACCCCCCCACAGACATGCCTGGAGGCCCATCTCTCAGGTGATTCTAGAGCATGCCAAATCAACAGTGAACAGTAACCATCCCCTGGATTTCATCTCTGATCCTAACAACTCAATGAAGTTGCCTTTTTTTTCTTTCCACTGAATAAACCAATGACAGTGTTAGAAATAGAGGGAATGGACTCATGCCCCATCCCTGTCTTCATCTGTCAAGGCACAAAGAACAAATCTGGTATTGGTTCTAGTTGAACAAGTGAGAGCCTCACTCCCATGCAATGCAAAATTAGGTGGTGATGATCAATGAAACAAGACATAGGAAGAGGTGGAGTGCTAAACTCCAGCTGGGTCCGCTCAAACTGCTTCCTTAGTAAGGGAGTTGGCACAGAGTATGCTACTTTCCCTTAATGAACTTTGCAACTTTAGGGTGCTGAAACCCCTACCGTGACTCTTATAATTTACTAATAAGAGACTGAATTCTGGGTAAAATAGGCTATGAGAAGATCAGGACCCTTTCCAGGAAGTAACCACCGTGGGGAGACACAGGGAGGGGACAAGAGGGAGAAGAGAAACATAGCCCCATGCCTTCGAGAATGGGGCTGTGGCTGCTCGACCTGACCCTCTCTTCATCTAAAGAGTTTTCAACATTGCTCCCTTGTTTGCTTTAATTAAATTCTTGAATACTTGCTGGACTACTGTATTTCATCTGAACTTCCCTCTCAGAAGCATAAGAACCAAGACTGCTGCTAAGATCCACACCAGAAGAAACTGGAGTCCTTGTCCGTTCTACATGGACTGTATACTAGTGTGTGCCTTGATTTTGGTGCTGTGTAAACAGTGGGTGGCCCCTGCCATTAAGTAGCCCACCTTAATGGTTCCTGGTCTGTGGACTTTCTATAATTGCACATACCTGAACAGGACCTCCAAGAGCAGATTAGACTGGATTGGGCGCAGTTTTGAACCTCCACAAATACAGAGAGAGCCACAAAGAAGCCCAGAGCAGATCAGAATAACCAGACTCTGGTGCCTTCAATGGACCCTAGGAGATGAGGCTGGAGAATTAGGCAAGGCCAATCATGAAAGGCATCATCTGATGCACCAAAAGGCTCATATAACCCACCAAATCATTTCTCCAGTAGCAATGGGAATTTACTGAAAGATTTAGACCAGGGGACCAAACATAATCCAATTTCAGCTTTAATAAAACCACTTTAATGGCAGCGTGGAGGGTGGATTTGAGGGGCAGGGGATTTAAGTGGGAGCCCTCTATGCGTGGGAGTCAACTGGTAAGCTTTCAGAAAACAAGCAGGTGTCTGGGTCCCACCTTCTGCAATTCTGACGCAAGTACTTCGGGATATTATACAGCAGAAGCGTGACCACCTAGCAGTGGTCACACATTTGGCCAAACAGGATCTGAGAGTACCTGGGAGCTTGTTTCTGAGTGAGTTTTACATTTGAATCCATATGGAGTCAAACAGATAGTTTTCCTTAGTGTAGGCAAGACTGCCACCAAGTCCACTGAGTTTTTTTCTAAAGAAACACAAATGTCTGGCTAAGAGGGAACTCCAGTGCAGGACAACTGAGCGAGAACATTGGTCTAGAGATGTGTCCAGTCTTCTGACACTACAAAACGATACTGTAGTCTACACTCAAGAACCACACAATAGTTACCCCCCAAAAAATGCAAAAAAAAAAAATCTCATAATCTTTTAGGTAAATTTACGTTCATAGCTGTCCGTGGGCTCATCAAGCGTGTGGGCCCTTGGGTTAGATGTGTCTTGTGACAGCACCGACTGTCTTGAGCCTACTGGTTTTCAGAGAGGACCTTATACCCTCGGCTTCCCTGGTTCTCAGGCCTTTGGGTTTAGATTGGAACGATACTGCTTATTCTCCTCGATCTCCATCTAGTCAACCCACATCATATGGCATAGAAGCCTTTTCTTTTTTTAATGAAACACACACACTCACACACAGACACACACACACACACACACACACACACACACACAAATTTAAGGAGTTCTTCGTATGGTCAGTTGTGGCGGTTCATGCTGAGAAGAAATGCTAAAGATGCAGAGACAGAGGGATCACAAATTTAAGGCCAGAGTGGGCTAAATAAGATGTATATCCTGTGTATTGGATGTGTACCAGCTTGTTAATATTTCCTAACAATACCGTATGATATATAGAGTATCCGGTGCACTGAATTATAGCCCTGGACCAATCCCCAGTCATACAGGGGGATGATACAGGGACAACTGTACGCTCATTACAAAGTAGAGACACAACTGATGAGGTAGAGGACAGGACTACTGTTGGTGGCTTGTGAGGCAAGGAGAGGGGGGAAGCCCCAAGAGTGGGGTCTAGGAGATGTAAAGTCAGGACGGCAGTTCCCCCGGCATGCATACATCTACATGGGACCCAGAAGAAAAGTGAGCTTTAGGAGAAGATGAAGAATCCATTTTGCAAGCTTGAGGCACCTATTCAAACATATGTCCATTACATGGAGAGACGGGAGCAGGAGGCATAGACGAGGAGTCGGTGGTATAGAACTGGTTCATTAGGGTCAGAGCCTGGGCCCTGGCAGTCCTAACAAACTAGGCCTGGCCTCCCCTCTGCAACAGGCCAGTTAAACAAACGTAATAGTGAAAAGTGGAAAACGAAAACGAATTCAATGTGGCCACACTGGGAAGAAGAACAAATAAAGAGGTACACTGACCCACCCAAGTACACTTCCAGGGCCCTGACATAAGGTTTAGGTTGAAATAGAGGACAAGAAGTGTGCATAGCAAGGCAGTCCTGGCCAAAGCTACCCATCATTGTTTCAGCTCCCAAGTCTTCTGCAGAGTCTAACAATTGCCAGAATTGGGGAAAATTCCTTTTCTCTTCTCCCTGACACCAGCCTTTTCCTTTTTCCAGCATGAGATTGCTGGGGGGATTTTTGAAAAATTCTGGAGTCCATTGTTGTAAGATTCACTTGTTTCATTTTACATGTGTGAGTTTTTGCTCGCATGTACAGATGTGCACCGTGTGTGTGTGGTGACCACACAGGCCAAATGAGAGCCTTGGAACCTCTAAGAGCTGGAGTTACAGACATTTGTGAGCCGTCATGTGAGTGCTGGGAACCGAACCTCGGTCCTCTGCAAGAGCATCCGGTGCTCCTAGCTACTGAACCATCCCTCTACCTCTTTAAAGCATCCTCATCCTTGCCAGAAGGAGGATACACAGACAGGGGATCTGCCCAGTGGAGGATGGTTGTGGTTAGAACAGAAGAGAGTTGAGGCCAGAGGGCTGGAAAGTGTCAGCGGGGAAGAGATGGGCAGATGGAGAGGAACCAGGGGAAGAGAGGATAGAGGACATGGGGAGATGAGACTTCATGACAACGTGAATGACTTGAAGGACCAATCAGCTAGGCCTGAAATTCCAGGAAGGCCACTTCACAGGAGCTATTTCAGTGGCATAGGGAGGCAGAAGTCAGACGGCAGTGAGTTTCCAAGAGGAGATGAGAAGAAGCAGAGAAACAGCAAGTGCAGAGCTGCTCTTTGAAGCAGTTTGGGTGAGTGGGCTGTGAGGCCAGGGAGTAGCTGGAAAGGGATGCAAGATCAAGGCCAGATGCTCAGCGGTACAGAGCTGAGAGCAGGTTCACGACAGAAGAGCTGCAGATGGGTGGAGCCCAGAGCACATGAAGGAGGAGAGTGATGAACGCATTGTGGCTTCGGAGCCCCAAGGGTGTGGGGCTGCCTTCCAGAGCACACACACAATTGAGGCTCAGCCAGAGAAAAGAACAGCGTGATGGCAGGTGGTATGTGGAAACTTTGAGAAAGGTAGTCGAGGCTGAATGGGGCTGTTGTTGGGACTGGAGAGAGAGCTAGCTGGCCATAGGCTGCCCAGCAGCATGTAGGAATGAATAGATGTTGTTACCAATGAGAAGTTGGGGACAGTCAACCCCAAATGACAGGCCCTGGCCCACACTGCCCACCACTGGAATCTCACACCTATATTTATGCCTCCACTCAACAATTTAAGGCCTTTCTCTACAGAGAGGGCTAAGGGTCACAGCCTGGTCCTCACCTGGAACAGAAATGCATTATTATCTCAGGAATTGTGCAACCTCCTGACTGAGACTTCCTACAGGATGGTGAGCAGGTGAATGCAGGTCCCTTAGAGAATCAGTGCCTCACCAAGGAGACGCTGGACCAGCAGCCTCTTATCATGGACTTGCTAAACATGCAAAGTTTCCAGCTCTACCCAGCAGCTACCAAATGGGGAACGCCAAGGACGAGGCCCAGCAATGTATGCTCTAATGGGCCCTAAGGCAATTCTAACACACAGGATAATTTGAGGTACTGACCCATTATAATAAACGACTTCTTTCCAAAGTGCAAAGCAAATAAACTTTAGCCATTTATCATCTCTTTATTGTACGTGCATGATACACACTCCTATTATATAATCAGCAAATTATCAGGTGCTTACTAAGGTCCATTGCGTCTCAGCTCTGTCACAGTCAGCCTTGAAGATGACCTCTAGAGGAGCTCTAGTTAGTTTTTAATTGTCAACTTGCCACAACCTATAATCACCTGAGAAGAGATCCACAGCTCGGGAGTTGTCTAAATCAGGTTGTCCTGTGGACATGCTTGGGCAGGAATTGTTTTCATTATTAATTAGTATAAGATGACCCAGCCCACTGTGAGCAGCACCATTCCCTAGGCAGTTGGTCCTGAATGATGTGTCCAGAAAGTAAACAGCAGCAGAAAACAAGCAAGCAGAAACCATGGGTTTCTCCTCTCTGCTCTTCACTATAGATTGGAGGTTTAAATTTCTGCCTTGACTTCCCCATAATGATGGACTGTAATGTGGAGTTGGAGACCAGATAATCCCTTTATTCCCTGGGTTGTTTTTTGTTGGGTGTTTGTCATAGCAACAGAAATAAAAGCAGAATAAGACAATAAACCCTGCTATCCTTAGTGTTGTTTCATCTCCTCCCGTATTGAACTGCGGGTGCCCTCTGTCTGGGTGACTCGCAGGCTACTCAGAAAGCCTCACAGCTACTTCTGATGCTAGGTCATAAAAGACATCACCATCTCCACCAGTCTGGGGCCTCTGGACCCGGGGACACAGACAGCATGCGAACAGGATAGTCAGCAGTCCATCAGAGAAGCCTGTATGAGGAGAGTGGAGACGCTGAGAGCCAGAGCCAGCTACGTGAAAGTGCCACCTGGAAATGCACCCATGCACCCATCATCTCCCCACCCCCCCCCCACCCCCCCACCCCCCCACCCCCGTCCCCGCAGCCTCCAGATGACTACAGCCCGGCCTGGTATTCTCTCCCTCCCTCCCTCCCTCCCTCTCTCCCTGTGTGTGGAAGACAATAGTCAGATTGGATTGTCATTCTTCAGGTGCCATCCACATTTTATTTTAATGACAGGATCTCTCACTGGTCTGGCACTCACCAAATAGGCTACACTGGGTGACAGCGAGCCCCAAGGACTCTCCTGTCTGTCCCTCCCAAGCACGGGGATTGCAATCTTGTGACTCCATGCCAAGCTTTTTATATGGGTGCTAGAGACACATTCAGCTCCTCATTCCTGCAAGAAAAGCATTTTAACCAGGGAGCTCTCTTCCCTGCCCGACTCCATGTTCTCATAATGCGTGGGAACAGAGCAAGTGGTGGCCTCACACCTTGGGAACAACAGAAGTCACAGAGTCTGGGTGTGTCCTGCAGAAGGCAGACTCTTCCACTGCACAGATCTCCATTTCTCAGTCTACCAATGATCAGCCTGTCACGTTCTAGAAACGTGGCACCATGGACCCACCTCCTCTCCACAGCTGCTGCCCTTTGCATGTCTGCTGGCTACCCCTTCCCTCCCTGTAAAATAAGCATGGTCCTCTTGTGCTTGATCTTCACTAAACTATAGACACTAAGTGGCTCTTGCAATACTTAACTCTGGTGATGCTGTTTGCATACTCATTTTCTTTCAGGCTGCAGCCTCTGGCTTCCCTGGCTTAGCTCGCTCCATGCTGTTTGGTGAATTCAGAACTAGACACCTGGGCTGAATAATCAGTCAGGCTTTCAGGGGAAACCCTTGGTGTGTCCCTTTTTTGTTAGTTCTAATCCCGTGTGTGTGTGTGTGTGTGTGTGTGTGTGTACAAATGCAGGCATGTTAGTACCAGAGTATACATATGGACGTCAGGGGACAAACTGAGGTGTCAGTCCTGCCTTCCAACTTCTTTGGGACAGGGTCTATTATTGACTGCCACTGAGTACTCCAGTTGGCCTGCGACTTTCAGGATTCCCCTGTCTCTGTCTTCCATCTCATTATAGGAATGCTGGGATTACAAACATGCTCTACTGCATTCTGGTTTCATGTGCGTTCTGGAGATTCAACTGTCAATCTTCCAACGGCCTGGCAAGCACGTTACCCAGCGAGCCACCTCCCGACATAATTCACACAACCGCTGAATGAGCCCCTGTTAAAGCCCTGGGTTGCTGACATAATCCAAGTGTCAGGTAAGCAGAGATAAAAGGGCAGTTTCTGACCTCCGACTCTGAGGGCAGAGTTGAAGACAGACAGTGAATGGAGTGTTATGCCACAGGCTGGGAGTGCAGCCACTAATGTGTATCTGGATGTTGCACCTGTCTGCCCCCAGTTCCAGAGCTTGACATTGTCCTTTTCTCAAGAGGCCCCCAAGAGTTCTAGAAGCCAGCATCTCACAGGCCAAACGTGCATACATAAAGTGCCCAGTCCCCAAAGCCGCAGTGGTGGGGGATGCCTGAGCATGGGGATTAAGCCCATAGCTTTGCACATGCTAGGTAAGGGCTCTGTCACTGAGCCACAATAGCAGCCCCACCCAGTCACTGATTGATGACCTGATGCCATTGTAGGTGCTGGCACTGTGTGTAATAACAACTGAGCAATAACTACCTCTGGCTATAAAGAGAATAGAAGTAAATGAGTTCATTATAAAACCCATGTTCTTGTTTTCTTTACTCCATTCAAAATACACAGAGGATAGACCTGGCTTATTCAGTAAGATGTTTGCTGTGCAAGAATGAGGTGCTGGGTTTGGATCCCGGGCGCTCCTGCAAAACATCTGGCATGGCAGCTGTAACCTCAGGCTGAGGAATCAACATTATAAAACCCATGTTCTTGTTTTCTTTACTCCATTCAAAATACACAGAGGATAGACCTGGCTTATTCAGTAAGATGTTTGCTGTGCAAGAATGAGGTGCTGGGTTTGGATCCCGGGCGCTCCTGCAAAACATCTGGCATGGCAGCTGTAACCTCAGGCTGAGGAATCAACATTATAAAACCCATGTTCTTGTTTTCTTTACTCCATTCAAAATACACAGAGGATAGACCTGGCTTATTCAGTAAGATGTTTGCTGTGCAAGAATGAGGTGCTGGGTTTGGATCCCGGGCGCTCCTGCAAAACATCTGGCATGGCAGCTGTAACCTCAGGCTGAGGAATCAACATTATAAAACCCATGTTCTTGTTTTCTTTACTCCATTCAAAATACACAGAGGATAGACCTGGCTTATTCAGTAAGATGTTTGCTGTGCAAGAATGAGGTGCTGGGTTTGGATCCCGGGCGCTCCTGCAAAACATCTGGCATGGCAGCTGTAACCTCAGGCTGAGGAATCAACAGAGTGGAGGGGTGGGGTTCCTGGAGCTCATGACCGTGGATTCACTAGTGTGGCTGAATCCATGAGCTCCATATTGAGTAAGAAACCCTGTCTCAAAAACACAGTGAAGAACCACTGAGGAAAGACACAATCTGTTGAACTCTGTGCCCCCCTCCCGACAAGATCCCACGCATGCACTTATACATGCACACACAGTTAGTGCACGCAGATATAAATATCTTATAAATAAACTTAAAAGGCATTCACCGAATGCCAGGGACCTCAACACTCATCCTAAGACTAGACTGACATCTTCTTACATGAAAGTTTGTTAGAGTCATGATGAGGGTGTGTGTATGTGTGTGTGTGCTCTGTGTGTGTGTGTGTGTGTGTGTGTGGTGTGTGCATGTCCTGGCCTGTTCTGAAGGTCAGAGGTGACCTCCCTAGGTAATGCTTGCCAAGAACTCTAGGGACAGGCATGGACTCTGAAAGGTGGGCAGGCATAGAATCTAGACCGCCTAAACTGACAAGTTAGTCGGCTGCGTGCCTCGGGGAATTCTTCCCGTCTGCTAGTGCTGTGCACTTCGATCTGCATGCCACAATGGGCCCCCGGAAGCAGGTCTGGCTTCCCCACTTTGCAGTGGAGGAGACTGAGGACGATCAAAGCCGAGTGACAGGTGAGGTCACACAAGCAATACATGGAGAGCTGGTGTGCAGGAAGATGGGCCGAGGAAGGAAAATCGCACCTCCTGCCTTAGCAGTTAGATTCCTTTACTCAACAGTTCTCTAAACGACACACTTCCAAATACATATTTACTCACTAAGACTAACCATTAAGCATCAAAGGTAGTCCTCTGAGCTCAGAGAATATGGTCTAAATGCCAGGGAAAATGGACCTTTTGCTGTTCTGATAGCCAATTAGTGCTAAGTGTTTCTCTGGTTGCCTCCTAAGGAAGTTGCATTTGTTTTTCATCAGAATTACTTAACAGCAAGACCCCAATGGAACGCTCTAGAAGACCTTTAGCAATTGTTTGTGGCCTGTTATTTAAGCGAAAAATGATACTGGAGAAAAGTATCATTTTTTTTTTTTTTTTAGTAGAAAATTAAAAATCACACTTGAGCACCAGCCTGCAGATTGGAACTGGCCAGCTGCAAAGGAGACTCCATGACTGAAATCTTTTCCAGACTATTGCATCCCTGAGGGGTTTCAGCAGGAAAAGGAGCTGGGGCATTATTGGGGAGGGTTCGTTTAAGAACAGCCGAATTGGATTAACCTTGTGGGGGGGGGGGGGGGGGAGGGAACATTATGCAAGATGCAAAAAGATTTTGGAAGGAGAGGAATGAGGATGCAGGCTGCAAGAACATCTCAGCCAGCGAAGCAGACAGAGCTATCCATCATTAACCTCATTTAAAACAAACATGACAGATTGCTGAGAAAATATATGATGAGCTCCATTCTTCAACAGCATTAGGAACGGACAAACTGGGTGTCTTTTCTATACCTAATTTGGGTAGACGTCTTTCAGAATTGTTTTTCTCACACTTGTGGGGGCCTTTTCCACTCTAAAATGAGCATCAATGCCCAAGTCCCCCCGCTATGATCTGCAGGTGTCATGCCCACAGTAGCTCTAATAAAATCTCAACCCAGGAAGAGGGATGGCTTGCAATGCTATTTTAAGCATCTGTTAGCTGAACTATCATATTAATGAGGCTGACTCCTTAATCCTACTTTACTTATAATCTGCAGGCAGGCTGTGAAGATTCTAAATCACGCAAGGTGGGCCAAAGACAAAAGGACGTGTCCAGAATGCAAACCCAGCTGACCTAAACAGTTATTGACTTCTCAGGACATGGAGAAGAATAAAAAGTGTGGCCATGGGAGAGAGCTTGGGTGTCAACATCCCAGTGTGCCAGGCCAGGGAAATCTATAAACCTCTACAGCCATCTTCCCTGTGGCTAGCTCAGGGACATCTTCAAGCTCCTAGGCCCACAAGAAGAATTAATGTCTGTGCACTGCTGCCCCCTGCTGGACATATGGGGTCCAGCTACACACTTTTGTCTGGGGTCCAAGAAAATGCCATTTGCCATGTCAATTAGTTTTCAGTTCTCTCTCCTCCACGCCCTGACAGTGCCTTCCACCCTCAGGACCCTGTTAGGAGGCAACTTCATCTGAGCTAATGGGCCAATATTCCTTATAATGCAATCTTAGAGCTTTCTTGTGAATAACCCCAGAGACCCTCCCTTGGTGGGCTGACCAAAGACAGTGGAAAATACGGAACACACCATCTCGCTGTTCCAAGTATTGTTTTATGAAAACACTTCCTTGAATTTACATGCATACAAGCATGATGGTTTCTCTTCTTAAAAGAACCAAGTGCAGCCAGCATGTCAGCTGCCAGCCCTTCATATGAGGTTTGTGGATAATGCCGCTTTCTCACAAGGCTGCAGCAGACAGAACCAAGCCACCCCAGTATGGCCAAGGCTCCAAAGCCCACTCCTGAGAGTGGTAGTGGATTCTCAGTGTGCCAGCTGTGAGCTGGGGAGATGGAGAGGCAACTCAGGTGTTCATTTCTGAGTGGGTTTTGGGAAATGCCTCAGAAAGAGTGAAGGGGAGGAACTGTTCTTAGTTATGATGGCCAGGGTACCAGTGTGTTAGGATAGTAGAGTGGGTATGGAGGGATAAATAAGATTGACATATGAAAGAAGCCAGCTGACAGAAAGATTGAGATCCCTTCCCTCCAGGGCTTCATGTGACAAGCACAGATCACATGGGAAATCTCTCTCTATCTCCAGACCTGGGAGGAGGTGGTGCTTTGTGAGTGACCTAGTAAGAGTCGTGATTCTAGGGGCTTCTGAGTCTCGGTTCTGTCCCAGCCCTTAGCCTGCTTCCACTCTCAGGAGCGCCTTTGGCTTTCCTAAGAGCCGTCTCTAGTTCTAACACAATCCCTGCAGTCGGACTCAATGTTCCATGAGAACGTGGACATCTCAGCAGACACCCTGTGGGCTCTTATCCACATCCATAACACCAGGGAAGAAAAACTATGGCATGAACAAATCCCAGCTCACCTTAGGCAGAGTACGCCTCCGCTGTCATCTCTTAAGATCCCTTCCACACCAACTGTGCTAAACTAAGACGAAGGGAAATCCTGGGGACAGGAAACGGGGAGAGACACCCTTTCATTCTGGATCTGGTTGAAGCCTTTGCCCCCTTCCCAGGCACGCACCCAAACCTCACCAGAAACTCCATTTACAGAAAAAGACACGCACTGAAGCTGACGTGCAGCCCTATTGGCTGTTGGTTTCGCCTGATAAGATGACCACTCCCTCTCTCCGACCAGGTCCTCTCAGTGGGATAAATGCCATCATCCTTTAGGCTCCTGGACCAGTCACATCTGCATCTTCAAGAGCTTGCCAGAAATGCAGAGTCTCAGCCCCATTCCAGTCCGACTGCTCTGAAACTGCATACAAACAATTCCTCTTGCTGACTTGAACGTGGAGAGAACTCCCCGAGTAACAGCATGTAAGCACTTGCTACACAAATGAGGCCCTGAGTTCAGATCCTCAGAACCCAGGTAGACGTTTGATATGATCACACATATCTATAATTCCAGCATCCTTACCAGTGAGATGGCAGTTGAGACAAGATAACCCCCACACAGTTTATCGTCTAGTGAACTTGGCACACAGGTGGAAATATGGGAAACCCTGTCTGCAGCAAGATGTAAAGCAAAGAGTAACACCAGATGCTGTGCTCTAACTTCCAAATGTGCATATGGTACACACATGACTGCACACACACAAATACACACATTATACACATATATAAATACACATTGATGTTAAAAGAACTGCTACTGGTGTTGACTATAGAAATCTAAAATGCATTTCTTTTGCTCTAGAAATTCAGGGTACCATTTTTTTTTTTATTTCCCATACTTGTGTGTTTCCATCTCCAGCTCAGGCTTCTCACAGAGGAAACCGGTGTCTCTTTAGCTGACTCTGGTTCCCAGAGGAAAATGGAAGCTGAGAGGCAGAAGAGCTGGTCAGAAGGGGTGCTGTATGGAGGTCACCAGGCAGATAGATGGCAGGTCACAAGTTTGCATGGGGTGGAGGGCATGCCTGCTGGACTGATCCTCAGCCTTGCTAAATGTTCTTTTCCCGAGAAGGACAGCTTAGCTTATCTGGAGGGAAGACTATCCCCAAGTCTATTTCAATTTCACCCTCTGCTCTGAAACCAGAGGATACGGGCACCCAGGTTAGGGATCAGCCACAACACAGGCAGCTTCCAGCAGGCATTTCACCGTGGTGGCAGGAAGCATGCCCTTAACAGCACATTAGCAGCTGATGGGCAGTGGCTGAGGTGGAAAGATCAACTCACATACCCATGGTCAGCAGAGCACTGCTTTGACACACTGAAATAAAAATACTCCTTGGCAGATTTCCTCCATCCTCCGCATTCCTGAAGCCAAGGATGTTCCCTGGTTCAATCTCAAAGGCACCTGAAGTCCTGAGGCCAACACAGGACAGAGTTCCAGCAGGAGTCAGAAAAGCACAATGTGTTAGAAAGGGGGCCAGCTAGAGAGTCCATCAAAAGAGGCTCAACCAAAGGTGCTAATAGGTAACACCAAGCCATCTTCTCTGGAAGCCCAAGTGAGCTGTGTTCCCAACAGTAAGAAAATGAAGGATCCTTATGGACTCCCAACTGCAGAGGGAGCCAAACTCAGTCTGTGTGTCAAAGACAGCAGAGCTGGGGACCCTCAGGTAGTGGGGAGCCATTCGCCTAGCAGCGTTTAGGAATACAAACTTGATAGGAAGCAAGATGGATGGAAAAGCATCCTTCTCTCTGTGCTATTGGTGAGTTGTCAATCTTCAAGATTAAAAATCCCTGGGGACAGGTGTGTTCCAGAACTCAAGTGATACAGTGAATCTACTATACACTGCAAAGTATCCTGTGAACTGGAGAGATAGCCCAGCCCTAAAGTTCTTGCTGTGTAAGCATAAGGAACCGAGTTCAAGCTCTGGTGCCTGCATACAAACTGATATGTGCTGTGTACTGATACTCCCTTTGCTGGGAAAAAGAAGATAGGTTGATCTCTAGGACTCTCTGGTCAGTCAGCCAAGCCTAATCTGTACATCTTGCACCAAAGATTTGTTCTCAAAAGAATGAGGTGAATGGATACTAAGGAATGCTACCCAGTGTTAACCTCTGACCTCCACAAGCACACACACACACACACACACACACACACACCAAATCTGTGAAGTATTGTGATAGTTTGCATAAAAATGGCCCACATAGGCTCATATATTTGGATGTTGGGTCTCTCCTTGGTGGAACTGCTTTGGGGGAGGATTAGGAGGTGTGGCCCTGTTGGAGGTGTGGCCTCTTTGGAGAAAGTGTTCTCTGCCTTTGACTTCTGGATGCTAAGATGTGAGCTCTCAGCTACTGCTCCAGCACCGTGCCTAGCTGCTGTGCCCCCCACCATGATGTCATGGACTCACCCTCCGAAACTCACCCCCAATTAAATGCTTTTTAAAAAAATAAGTCACCTTGGTCATGGTATCTCTTCATAGCAATAGAACATTAACCAAAACAAGCATCTTTCAGTATTCTACATACACACACACACACACACACACACACACACACACAGTGGGGGTGGGGATAAACAAATGCACTTGCTCTCAGTAAAATAAATGCCACATACCACCAGTACTCTCCTATCAGGTTGGTCCAAGTTTCACTGCCAAATACATTTTTCAGAACTTTTTGGGTCTGGGCTTGTGGACCTGTGTGGCTCATACTCGGTCAGTTTTCTCAGCAAGGCCATTTGTCAAGATGTCACTGAAAAAAGCTGTTTCCAAGCCAGGGGCTGTGGTGTTTGACATCTCCTTCCTTGGATCATTTATCTCAAAGAGCTCCTAGAGAAGGAGCCTCCCCCTGTTCAGACCCCATCCGCTATCCCCATCTGGCTGCTATTCAGGTAATGAACGAACAGCATGGGGAAACATGGGCTTATTGTCACATGCATATTGCTGTGTCTTCAAGTGGCCTTGGGGATCATGTCTGCCTGCTCCACCAGCTGGTACTGTGCAGAACACATAGGGAAACACTTGCTACCTGTCTGAAGGCCGGGGGGAAAGGCTCCATGTCTCTGTCCTGTAGGAAAATGGGAAGAAACAACCCCAGTACTTAAACCCCACTCACACTTTGATCAACAGAGATAGTCCTGGTCATATTAGAACATTGAGCTAGTATCCATGGGGCTGGTGATGTGGCTCGGGCAGTAGAGGGCTTATGTAGCGTGCACAAAGCTCTGGTTTCCATCCTTAGCACAGTATACAACCAGATATGGTGGTGCACATCTGTGATCCCAGCACTCCACAGGCAGAGGAAGGGGAATCAGGAGTTCAAAGTCATCCTTAGTTATATAGTGGATTCTAGGCTAGCCTGGGATACATGAGACCATATAGCCACCCCTCCCCACATGAGGAATTTGTGTCTCTTGAAAGGCAAGTTAATAAACAGGGATTGCTTCTATCCTTGACTGTGCATGACAAATGTCATGTAGTATTAACAAGCATAGATAATCCTTTACACATGATGACATAAACCATCTCTTCCAGGCCATCAAGCTGGCTCAGCAGGGAAAGGCACTGGCTGCCAAGCCTTGTGACCTGAGTTAGAACCCCACATAGTGGGAGGAAATAACTTACTTCCACAAATTACCCTCTGCCCTCCATACATGACCTATGGCATGCACATACCTGTGAACACACACACACAGATTAATAAAAATACTTCTTGTGCTCTAATCCCTTCTTATAGTCATGCTTCTCTCGCTCCACAGTGCACAGGGAAAACATGATCTTTGATTTGCAGGTGAGGATTCCCTCAGTCTGCCAGCTGCCCACCTAAACCTGCAACTCAATCTTCTGCTCCAAACTCAGGGATTAACAAGTCACCTCCATAGAAAGGACGGTGAGAAGAAGGGCAGGAGGAGATTGAGAGATGCGGTGGGAAAAAGCAAAGAGGCTCTGGGGAAAGGTGTGCCTTTGAAACTGATGCTTAAAGAACATGCATAGAGGAGGTGTCCTTGTTAGCTCAGTCTGTCTGTCTATCTCTGTCTCTGTCTCTCTGTTTGTCTCTCTCTGTCTCTGTCTCTCTCTCTCTCTCTCTGTATGCGTGTGTGTGTGTGTGTGTGTGTGTGTGTGTGTGTGTGTGTTGTCAATTTAATAGGGAGTTTCAGAACTCGATTGTCCCGATGACCACGTCTGTGAAGAACTGCCTTGCTGGCTGTGGTGGAGATTCCAACCCACTTCGGGCAGTGCCACCCTGGGCAGGTGGTCCTGGATTATCTGGCTGTGCATAAAGCCAGGGAGAGCGAGCCACCAAGTGGCACCTTCCATGGTTTCTGCTTCCATTCCTGCCCTGACTTCCCTCCACGATGGACTGTGACCTGGAAGTGTAAGTCAAATAAACCCTTTCCTCCCCAGTTGCTTTTGGTTTTGTCACAGCAACAGAAAGGAAAACAGAACAGGGTGTATGGATTATGGTCCTCATTGCGGTGACCAAAATACATGACAAGAAGCAGCTGAAATAGGGAACCATTTATACGCTCTCTCGTGGTTTGAAGAGGCACAGTTCATCCTGACTAGAGCAGCATGGCAGCAGGAGGCAGCTGGTCATGATGCATCTGCAGTCAGGAAGTAGGCAGTGACAGAAAGTGAGGCAGAGCCATCATACCTCCAGGCCCACCCTGAAGGGACCCACTTCCTCCAGCCAGGCTCCTTATTCTAACGGTTCCACAACCTTCACAACACTACCACAAGCTGGTGAAGACCACTCCACATTCGAACTTCAGTGAAGGTCTGAGTAGTGAACAAGACAGCTAATTGCAAGTGGGCTGCTATGGGGGGGGGGGGTTGTCTGACCTCCATAGGGTGGTCATAGCACACTAGTTTCTGCTGGGAATTCTCAGTGATCCATTTGAGCTTCACAGGAGCAGCTTGTGTGGAGAGATTTAGAGAAGAAAGTTGGTCCTAAGTACTGATTTCAGGAGCGATGGGGGAAAGGCTTCACCTATAATAATTATACTAAAAATGGATTAGGGCTGAGGATGTAGCTCAGTGATCAAACATTTGCCTGGTGTGCAGGGGAGCTCTGGGTCCACCTGGAGAACCCAAACCAATTAAAGGCTGCTATGTGGGGAGGGCTGGCCAGGTTCCATCCCGCCCCTCTCCCCCAGAGCTAATGGGGGACATTAATGACATTTTCTTCAGTTGGAAAAGCTACTGGTAAGTAGCCAGTGTTCCTCTAAATAACCCTCAATCCCTACTCCTGTGAGCACTTCTAATAAAGCCATTAGTTAAAAATATTTTAGTAAGTATGAGGACTAGCAGGGAAAAGGACCAGCAGGAACATTTTCCTTTTTAAGTGTGTGTGTGTGTGTGTAGAGGGTGTATGCACCTGAGTACAGTGCCTTCCAAGGTTCAAGGAGAGGGCATTACATCCCCTGGAGCTGGGGTTGGAGGTGGTTGTGAACCGATTGATGTGGATGCTGGGAACTCCATTCAGGTCTTTTGCAAACGCAATATGTGCCCTCACCCATGTCTCCAGCCCCACAGCTGGACTTGACAAGGATCCTGGGAGTATCGAGCAGCAGCGATCTAAAGCACAGTGTGGATGGGCAGCCAGTCACCACAGCTGCAGCTCACAAGTCCCGTGCAGGCGAGGACATGGCACCTGCCACTCCATCTGATCCACAGCAAGTCACAGGGTGGAACTTGTCTCGGTTCATGACAACCTGGATGTCAGAGACAGATGGTGGAAGAAGAGGAGAAGTATGCTGTCCACCCAGCAATGCCACTGACCACTTCTGGGCTCAAAGATACCCATGGGGTGGGAGGTTCTCCAAGCTTGCCGGTGAGTAATCTAACAGTGGCAGGTGCTGGATGGACAACCCAGATCAACACAGGAGATAATAATGGCTGCTTCCATGAGTGGTGACTTAGTGGAGAGAGCACGGCTGGAGGTGGGTGATTTCCAAGGAAACTGAAGCCTGCTGGGTCCTACTCTTCCTGGGTGCTACGGGAACTCTGCTGGTCCTTGGCTGCGCTAGCCCAGCAGCTGCCACCGTGAGTTACAAGGCCAGCAGCAGAGCGTCTTAAACTTGGTCACACATAACAAGAGGCTTAAAGTACAGACTTCTGAGCTTCCGGTCACTTTCTCATCACGTAGGTGGAGACCCAACGCCTCTCCCTTGTTCTCTCTCTCTCCCTCTCTATCTCCCCACTCCCTCCCGTGTGTGCGTGTGTGTGTGTGTGTGTGTGTGTGTGTGTGTGTGCTCGCACACATGCACATCTTTCTTTCTTCCCGGTGCATGTGTGCACATGTGTACCAATACATGCGTATGTGGAGGCCAGAGCGACCTCAGTGATTGTTCCTCACGCACCATCCACTTTGGAAGTCTTATTGAGACGGGATCTCTCTGGCCTGGAACTTGCCAAGTAGGCCAGGCTGGCTAGCCAGCAAGGCTCAGGGACCCACCTGTCTCCACCTCTCCAGAGCTAGCATTACAAAGGCACACCACCACCCCAGCTTTTCTTTCCCATGGGCTCTGAGGAGTGAACTCAGGTCCTTACGCTTGCAGAGCAAGCACTTTGGAGACTGGGACATCCACCATCCCTTACGTGAATTTACTGAAGCCCCTAGGTGATGTTGGTTGTTGCCTGCTTGTACTCATCCTGAAAATTATGACTTACAAAATTCTTAGTACGTCCTAAACTCCTCCTCTGGGTCCTGGGCACTCTGCCTGTTCACACGGAATCTCCACAATGCTTGTCTCCCCCAAAGCAGTTCCAAGCACTGAAAAGTCAAACAAATACCCAGGCCTCTAGATAATCCGCCCAAGGTCGCCCAAGCCCTGGGTGGCAGAGCTAAGATGGCCTCTCCTCCTTTGCTCCTCATTTGCCAAAGCGGTGCTCCCTGATGGCTGGTGGAGCCTCCGCACTGGAAGCCGAACAATGTGAGGACAGAACCTCTCATTATGTGAACCATCAGAACTCAGTTTAATGGATCCTTCTCTCTTTTTCCCCCTAAGATTGTCCCATTCACAGAAGGAGTTAAAATGCTTTTATGTAATGATGACAAGAGACAGTCTTTCACCTTCTCCATTTTTGAATAACCATAATTGGAAAAAAAAAAAAAAAGTAGGTGAAGAGTGAATCTCAGTACCTGTGTTTTCTCTACCTCTCTGTCCTCCACAGTACAAGGTCAGCCTGCCTGGACCATCTGTAAGTAAGGAGATCCCAGGGTAATTTGTGCCCGTAGAGACAGCTGCGGCAGCTTCCTGAGGGAGCACAGCCCTGCACCCAGAGTGCAGAGTGTTCCTCAGGCCTCTGGACCCACAGCTCACGGTCTCAGGCATCTCTTCAGCTTCTGGCCATTCCCATTCCTTTCCCAGATGGCTGTGAGTCCTTCTAAGTGGCTGTTCCTGAATCGGATGCCAGGGAACTGTTTCCTGGTCCAAGTGTCGTAAAAAATGAATAGTGTCATCCACGGTGCAGGGGTGAAGCAGACTGGCTGAGACGCCACACTGCCCAGGGATAAATCTGGCGCTCCTCCACACTGGCCGTGCACTTAGCCAGCCGGGCTGCTCACCATCTCTCCTGGCTCGGCTCCCCTTTCCATTAAACTGGAATTATAATGCTCACTTCATAGGGTAGTTGCAAAGATTAAATGAAGTCTAGGGGAGGATGCATGTGCAGAAGCCAGAGGAGGCCAGGTGTCCTGCAAATCATTCTGCATGTTAGCCCCTGGAGACAGGATCTCTCTCTCAACCTGTAGACAGCCAAATTTTTTTGTTGTTGTTATTGTTGTTGTTTTGTTTTGTTTTGTTTAAGCTCACTGGCTGGAAAGCCTCAGCAATCCTCCTGTCTCCACTTCCATCACTAGGGTTACAGGCATGCACAGCCACCCCCAGATTTTTACATAGGTGCTGAGGACCTAGTAGATGCTCAGCAAGCATGCTTCTCCGTGGATCCATCTCCCCATCCCTAAATATGCTAATATAGTTAAAGCAACTGAGACAAGGTCTGTCATATAAAATGCACTCAGATGTCAGCAGCTGTGATTACTCAGTTCTTCAGCGTCACACAGTTGACGTCTAGCACTCCCTCACCAGGCATCTAGGGAGACAGAAAGGGGTGAAATTAAGTCCCTCCTCTCCAGAACTACCAGCAGATAAGTGGTGGGCGACTGCATTACAGGACAAAGCCTATTTGCAGAAGCAGGGGAAAGTTAGCTTGGGAGCCAGAGGGAAGCAGATGACACCAAGGAGCTTCCTCAAGATAAATGTGTATGCTGTTCGGGCCACCAGAGGAAGGGCTCCAGCTGGCCAAGGACAGGGCCTCTGAATCCCCCCACTACCCCACACCCCGCTCTATTCCACCCACACGTCTAGTAGGGGCCGTGGGAAAGGCTAACTCTCCACTTAGCACAGCTGTTGACAAATAATGAAAATGGTAATGGCGGAGGGGGGAGAAGGATCCCAAACTTGAATTACAGTCTAGCTGAGTAGTTCCAGCCATTCTTCCTCATTTACAAGTGCTTCAGAGGACGGGAAAGAACCTCTGGTCCCTTTAGAGGCAAGTATAGAAGAAGGCAGAAGAAGGGACCCCCATCAGATGAATGAAGACCCAGTACTAAGATGGAAATTGAGACTCCAATGGAAATTCAGACCTGCCAGCTTTGTTTTGTTTGTTTCTATAGAAAGAGCTGATCAGTCCTGAGGGTCACGGGAGCGAAGCTGTTCAATGAAATGAGGGGAAAGAAGAAAAAGGGAGAAAGTTTTCAGAGGTTGAAGGAAGATGTCTCCTCTGACAAAGTCAACTTACACCAAGAAGTCTTTGACTCTTTCTTTGGAAGATGTATGGATTTCTGCTGAGATTTTTTTTTTTTTTTGAGACTGGGTCTCAGGTAGCCCAGGCTGGCCTCTAACTCCCTGTGGAGAGGAGGATGACCTTGAACTTCTGATTCTCTTGCCTCCACCTTGCCAGAGCTGTGGTCATGGGTGTGCACCACTATACCTGGCTTGCGTGGTGCTGAGGATAGCACTCAGGGCTTCATCCATGGTAAACCCAGTGAGTTACACCACTGGCCCTCTGCAGCTGAGGTTCATTCTGGATCCAGTCTACAGAACTATGGGTAATGGGGCTCTATGGTGCAAGACAGGTGCAAAGGTCAGTACCTAATGAGAGGGACAAGGCCCCTCCTCTCACGGAGCACACATTCTAGTGCCAACATGGTCAACAAACCTATAACCAAAGCAGCTGCACACAGCGTTTGGTGTCAAGTGGAAAACAGAATGAAACTCACAGAAAAACCGGAGAGTCACTGTGGTGAGCAGCTGCACACCGTGATAATCAAGCCCACCGTCAACCTGACTGGATGGAAATCACCATGGGAACACTCTGGTGTGCCTGTGAGGATGTCTACAGAAAGGTTTAACTGGGTAAGAAAGACCCACCCTGAATGTGGGCGGCCTTGTCCCGTGGGCTGTGGTCCTGGACTGAATAAAGGAATAGAGTGAGCTGAGCACCTCTCTCTGCGTGTCCTGATTGTGGATACAGCGTGACCAACCATCTCACTCCTGATGTCATGTTTGCCCAGCCATGGTGGACTAGAACCCTTCATGTCATGAGCCAAGAAAGCCATTCCTTCCTTAATTGTTTCTTGCCAGGTATTTAATCTCAGAATAAGAAAAGTAAAGAATATATCCATCCAATATTTAGTCTTCCTCTTTCTCTCATTTTTTGTTATCTCCCTCCACATATACCCATATATATGAATTATATTCCCATATATGAGTATATACTTCATTCTTTTGGACTGACTTCCAAGTGTGTTGAGATGATGTTTCCCAGGCGCCTTTACAGGTAGCAGAACCAATGCCATAGTGTCCATGTGATTGATAGACAAGCAGAGGATGCTGGGTGGTTGTCTAAAAAGAAGTCTCAACATCGTGTCCCTTTGTACTTGACTTCTCACTCGCCCCCACTTTGTCCCTGCTTCAAAGACAAAGCCACCCTGTGATCCTGAAGATAAAATTCACCTGCTAAGATCATGACACATGACAAACAGGCCAGACAGACATAGACTTGTACCAGCCCAGCGGCCCATTCCTAGACTTGTTAGATGAGAGAGAAAGAACTCCCAATAGCATTGAAGACTCTGTTTTCTTCTACTCCCAACACTGCGAGTCTTAGCCAATTCAGGTCTCTGCCTCTGGCTCCTTCCTGTGCATTTCTCTCCTTCCAGAGAGCAATGTAAGCAGACATTCGCTGGACACCAGCAACCACACACCCGCTGAGCATCAGCCACTGTGTCTGGCTTAGAAGTTTCACAATATGCATGCAGCACAGAGGAAAGGTGCTCAAGGAGGCATGTGCTCATAAATATCCCAGTCCCTGCCTAGAGTGGAGTGAAAGGGCTTGGAGATGGGTTCCTAAAGAGAGTGGAGCCCAAGAAGGGTTTTATAAAAGAAGTGGATCAAAATTTGATGAAGGAGAAGCCAGAGGAAGAGGAAGAAAGAAGCATTTGGTCATAGAGCCTTGAGGATGCAGACCTGGGGGAGCGTAAATAGTCAGTTATAGGAGGAAAGAGAAGAGAGTAGAGTCAGCAGGGTTAGAGCCCAGAACAGCACATACAAAGTCTGTTAGAAGAGCAGGAGAGATGGGCCAGTGGTTAAAGTGCTTGCCACACAATGTGAGGCTAGAGATCAGAACCCCAGAAGTCATGCACAATGCTAGGTGAGTGTAGTGGCTGGCCTTTTAAGTCCAGTCTTAGAAGGCGAAGATAAAGGGTCTTGAGTGTTAGTTGACTGGAGACCAGGTACATCAGTGGGCTCTGGATTTGATTGAGAGATCCTGCCTCAATGAAACAATGTAGAAGGGAGATCAAATATGATTCCCAACATCAACCTGGGACTCCCAGTTGCACATCTATACATGTGTGCCCACATACTTGCTATAATGGATAATGTATGCATGTGTGCCCACACACTTGCTGTAATGGATACATGTATGCATGTGTGCCCACACACTTGCTGTAATGGATAATGTATGCATGTGTGCCCACACACTTGCTGTAATGGATAATGTATGCATGTGTGCCCACATACTTGCTGTAATGGATACATGTATACATGTGTGCTCACACCCTTGCTGTAACGGATGCATGAAAACATGTATGCCCACACACTTGCTGTAATGGATACATGTAAACATGTGAGCCCACACACTTGCTATAATGGATACATATTAATTAGTATAGGCAGGTGGGCCCGGGCTGTCTAAGAACAGTCCCTGAACACCAGCCTGGGAGTGAGCCAGCGAGCAGCCTTCCTCTGAGATTTCAGCTTCAGTCTCTGCTGGAGTTCCTGCCCTGTTTCCCTCAGTGATGGACTGTGATCTGAAAGCATGAGGAAGAAACGCTTTTCCACAACTTGCTTTTGGTCCGTGTTTTATCAGAGCAACAGAAAGCCAACTAGGACACATGCAAACATTCACTACACACACACACACACACACACACACACACACACACACACACCACACAAATGGAAAAGAAATAATGTTTCTAATCTGAGGGTATGTTTTAACTCTGTAATGGAATTGCCATTAGATTTCAGAGAGCTCTCTCTGATGTCTGTGCTGGTGATGAACTTGAGGGGAGCCAGTGAGGGACCTAGGAGCCATTTATTTATTCTGAAAAAGATGGGGCTATAAACATGAGATGGTGCCTGTGCCCGTGACACTGGAAGGCTGCCTCACCTGTAACTACCTCTACACGTCCACAGGAGAAGGCATCTCAGTGGCTCCTCTCCACACACGCACACCCCGACTCCTCCTCCCCCTTGACCTTCTCCAGGCATCTCATTTCATTAGGTGTGAGGACCTCCTGAGAATGGGAACCTCAGTGCTCCAGGTCCACAGAGCTCCATGCTTACAGGACACATCTCCTAGTGTGCAGTAATCAAGTTCAGTGATGAATGGGATCCTTGTATGATGCCTCAGAGTTCTTTTAGGACATGAAACAATTAAAACAGTCTCCTAGATTTGAGCGTAAACTTTCTTCAGGAACACCACTAGGGAGATGAAGCAGGCAGTGGCTTCTAGTTCCCAGACACACGTTAGCAGTATGCTTCATGTTCCATTTGATCTCAAAGCACTTGCACTCATTAGAAGTTGCAATTAATATATATATATATATATATATACACATTATATATATGTATACTTTCCACAGGTAATAGTTATGATAACAATCTTCTTTGTGTGTGTGTCTGTATATGTCTGTGTGTGTGAGCATGTGTGTGTGTGTGTGTGTGTGTGTGTGTGTATGTGTCTGTGTGTGTATGTGTCTGTGTGGGGGGGGGCGTGTATGTGTCTTGTGTGCCCGTGGAAACCAGGGAAAGGCATCGGTTGTCCTGCTTTATTACCCTCTGCCTTCCTCCCTTCTCACTGAATTGGCAGCTCGCTGTTTTGACTTGACCAGCAAGCCCACTGAGCTCCGAGGAACCACCCCGTCCTTGTCCACCATTCCCCATGCTTGTGCTATAGGCACACAAGGCCATACCCAACGCTGAGGATTTGAACTCGGGTTCTCAGCCTTGCACAGCAGCACTTTTATCCACCTGCCATCTCTCCAGACTAGCAGCCTTCTTTTTTATGAGGCTACGATTGGTAGCATCAAGCTCCGATAATGAGGAAACGAGATATTTATGAGGATCTGTTCCGCCTTTATTAGTGTGAAGGTAGAGACGTGTCAGCAGGAGCTGTAAGCAATTCATGGAGATTGTAAATTTGCCAATGGTTTGCAAGACTGTAAATAAGTGTAGGCTTTGTATGCTCTCCATGTCACCGAATCACCTAAACCTTTCCCACCTTACCCCCAACTTGTAAAACTCCAAGCAGCAAGTGGGGTTTCATTATGAGCAAAAACAGTCTGTCCCATGTGTCAGCCATCAGCTCTGTGTGAGCATTATTCATTGGAAACAAGGCCACAGAGAATTGAGATGTGCTATAAATGTAAAATGTGCACAACATTTTGAAGACTGGTACAAAAAGGAATGTAAACTAGTGCATTCATATTTTAACATTGTTTAGACATTGAAATAATTACAGTTTGAATATACTGAGTTAAACAAAAGAAATGTTAAAGTTAACATCACCTGGATCTGGGGTGATAGTTCATATCTCCTCTCTCTCTCTCTCTCTCTCTCTCTCTCTCTCTCTCTCTCTCTCTCTGTGTGTGTGTGTGTGTGTGTGTGTGTGTGTGTGTGTGCAAGTATGAGGACCTGAGTTGACCACCTCCCAGAGCACAATGTAAAAAAGCTGAGTGTGCTGATGTGCACATATAATCCCAGTGTTGGGAAGGCAGAGACAGAGGAACACTCAACCTTGCTGACCAGAGAGTGGAGTCTATCAGTGAGCTCCAGGTTCACTGAGGGACTTTTTGTCAGAAAACAAGGTAGGGCTTGGGAGGAGGCGGAGCCAGTAAAATGCTTCAATGCTTGCCTTGCAGTCAAGAAGACTGGAGCTCAGATTGCCAGCACCTCCGTAAATGCAGGTGTGGGGGACCACCTTGAACTCCAGGACTCAGGAGGTGGAGCCTTGGGATACCTGGGGCAAGACAGCTGGCTAGACTAGTGAAATCAGTGAGCTCTGGGTACCTTAATGTATCAGGTAGGGGGTGATTAAGGAAGAAATTCAACATCAATCTTTGACCTCTACACATACATAGAAACATATATTCCACACATGTGCACAAATAAAAATATTAAGGTAGAGAGTGATCGAGGAAGACATCCAACTTTGACCTTTTTCTTCCACACAAGTACATACATGTATCAACATATCCTCACACATACATGCATGTACACACAAATACATACACACAAATTTAAGGTCACCTATTTTCATTCTTAAAAACTGTGCTGGGAACTGAGAGATGGTTCAGTGGTTAAGAGCACTTGCTGCTCTTACTGAGGACCTGTGTCTGGTTGCCAATGCATACATAGAGCAGCTCACAACCACATGTGCCCTCCAGGGGATACAGTGCCCTCTTCTGGTTTCTGTGGGTACCTGTACTTATACATGTACACAACACACACACACACACACACACACACACACACACACACACACGCGCGCACGCACGCACGCACGCACACGCACACAAGTAAAATCAAATCTTTAAAAATATGGGTGCTGGGGAAATCTCAATGCTGTGTGAAGCTTCTGTTATTCATAGGGGTGATCTAGACTCCAGAATTCATGCAGAAGGCAATTATCAAGGACCAGTGAGCACAGGCTCCAGCTCTGAGACCTCTAGTAATTCATAGATTCTGGCCCACCAGAGCACACGGCTGTCATGGAGCCCATGCACAGGGCAGGCAAGACAACCCTGAAGGTCCCTCATCACTAGCCCTCATGCATGAATAGGCTGGAGGTTCTGCAAGTGGAAGGGAATAAAATGCAATAACAATTTTTATAGTGAGCTGAGTTAGCGGCTGCTCATTAGTGGCTGCGAGCTAAATTAATTCGAGCCTGATTGTCCCCTAATTGGAGAGGGACATAAATCCAGTAGAATGTGCTATTATGGATGACACCTTGATCCTGCATCATCTCATGTCTCTGCATTTACAGTGCTCTGCAATGAAGGAGAAACCTCTGCTTTCAATAATTACCTTAAAAATTATGAGTATTGACCAGGAACATTTTACTAAATGATTTAATGTGCTAGGTGACACATATTTTCTCAGTAAAGACACAGGTCAAGTCTTCACTGAGTGAATATGTGAAATCCTGATATTATGATCAAAGAATTATGGATTATTATTAAATGAGAAATATAAGGCACTTATTATGCCAATATATTTACCCCACAGTGATTATTTACTATTTCTCTCAAATGGTGGTGGGGAGGGGAACCTCACAGATATCTATTGGGCTTCTATATACCCACATCTCTGTTTTCTAGTTTTATATACAATATCTGCTCATTGATCTTCTTCAAAGAAAGACATAAACAAAAATAAGAAAGGGCAGGAGGGCTGGAGAGGCACTGAGTGGTCAAGAGCACTCTCTGCTCTTTCATAGGACCAACATTCAGTTCCCAGAAACCATTCAAGCAGCTTATAATCACCTGTAACTCCAGGGGATCCCACAGACCCTCCTGGTCTCTGTGAGCACCCACACTCATGTTCACCCACATACACACAAATGCACACTCATACCCATAGCTAAAAATAAAATAAATCTTTAAGTGTGAACACAAAAGTAAAGGGTATGAGGCAGTAAATTGCTTGCCATGCACGTAGGTGAACCTGAGTTTGAACCTCAGAGGACACAAAAATCCCAGGCATGGTGATGTGCATTTATAATCTCAGCCCTAGGGAGGGCAGAGACAAGAGAATCCCTGGGTATCACTGGCCAATCAAGCTATCCTGCTTGGTGATGACATGACCAGTGAAGAAGCATGTCTCAAAAAGCCAAAGTGGACGGCACCGAAGGAATGACATCTGAAGTTGTCCTGTGGCCTGTGGCCTCTACATGCACACATGCACACACACACACACACACACACACACACACACACATGCACACATGCACACATATGCACACACACACACACAGTAAGGGGCAGTGAGACACATACCTGTTCCTGACTCAGTATCTTGCACAAAATTTGGTGTTCCTAAATTCTTTCAACAGTTAAAACCCTTTCCCTTGTAAAACTGAATGCTTTTAAAGACACAACTGCCCACAAATTTGGAGATCAATACTAGGATTGACCCCAGTGAGAAGTAAAAAGTGGCGGCGTGTTTAAGCACTTCCTTCCAGCCAAGCCAATTTTCTCTCCTCTCTCATATCATGAGGGCAGTGATTCAGATGAGGTGGATTTGGCTGGCAAGAGAAGGATCAGATTCTATTATGAAATCAATTTTGTCCTGATGGAGGAGAGCTCTGGTCAACGCTACACTGGGCAGGAGATAAAGGAATTCAGCCAGAATGCTCCCCTGACTGTAGGCCCTTAAAAGACAACTTTCTGAAGAGACATACATCCGGGCACAAAAATTTTAAAGAAATAGTGAATTTTTTTCCCCAACTCATCCTCTCTGCTAGCCCTCCTGACATCTGAAGAAGTAATTACTTTTATTAGGGTCCTATAGTTCTTTGAATGGGGTTGCTGCTTTTTAGACATATTTTTTATTAATTCTGAGAATTTCATACAATGTATTTTGATTATATTTCTCCTCAACTTCTATCCCTAAGTCCTCTTGAATCTACCCCTACTTCCTTGCCCCTCCAACCTCATGTTCTCTTTATTTTTTTAATTTAATAACTCACCGACTCCAATTTGTGCTGTCTATATACTTCTAGATATGAGGCCATCCAATGAAGCCTGGTCAATCTGTCAGGAACTGTATCACCTAGAAGCTGTCAACTGTCCGTAGCTCTTCAGTTAGGGGTGGGGGGAACTAATAAACCTTTTCCCACTCCATGATGGAGTGCTGAGTGGCTTGATTTTGTCCGGTCTTCTGCAGGCAACCGCAGCTACTGTGAGCTCCTGAGCTCACTGTTCCTCTCATGTCCGGAAGATGCTGTTTTGCTCCAGTCCTTTCAACCTCTGGCTCTTACAAACTCTCTAGCTCCTCTTCCGCAGCGGTCCTGGAGCTCTGGAGAGGGGATGTGATACAGATGCCCCATTTGTGGCTGAGAACTCTGCGGTCACTCCTTCTTTGCATTTTGGTCAGTTATGGGTTTCTGAGGTAGCAACCACTCATCCTGCACAGAGCAACTCCTCTGATGAGCTGTGAGAGTTGCCCTAATGCACAGGCAGACAGACACAAATTCAAAGGACAGTTGGGCACCATGTCCACTTAGCAAAATAACAGTAGTAGGTTCATCCCTGAGGTCTGTGAGATCAAAATACGGTGGCTAAGAAATATTTTAAAAAGTGATCCTTTACATCCTTTCAGGGTAAATATACATTCATATCTTCATCTCCTTTTTTCTTTTTACTCAAAAGGAGACAGAGCGCTAGAGAAAGGGCTCCATGGATAAAGTGCTCTCTTTATCATGCAAGACTGACGACCAGAGTTTAGCATCCCCAGGGTCCACATACAAGCAAGGCAGTATCCCCAGGTCAAGCTGGCTATCTAGATCACCTGATGGTCCAGCTCTTAGTCAAGCAAGAGGCTCTCCTTTGGTATATGAGAAGGAGAGAAATGAGGGGAGACGTCTGACTTCTATTTCTGGCCTCCAGAAAGATGCACACATGTACACATACATTTGCACACATATGCAAACACACTAACACACACATATACAAAAAAAAGTAGACAGAGAGAGGAGAGAGAGAAAGAGAGAGAGAGCAAAGTGACTTTGCTTTAGCAACTAGTAACTCAGCAATTTCTTCTCATCAATACGCAGAGGGTTTGTTTTATAATACTGTATCACTGTATATCATTGTGCAACATAATTAACCCAGCTCTGTAGGTAGATAGTGGGCCACTTTTCGCCTTTGCTATCATAAAAATGTAGAGATGTCATCCTGAGAAGAAGGGAAAATGGACTACATGGTTAGTTTTAATTGTCAATTTGATCGACTCTAGAATTACCTGGGGGGACAAACTTTTTGTCTTAAATGGGTTGAGGTAGGATGACACATGTTAACTGTGGGCGGAACCATTCCCCAGGCAGGAATCTACTTTGTAAAACATGGAGAAAGTGGGCTAGCACCAGTTCCCATCACTGTTTAACCAGCTGCTGAAGCTCCTGCAGCCTTGACTTTCCCACCATGACGAACTGCAAGACAAAATAAATCTTTTCTCTAAGTTGCCTGAGTCTGGGTGCTTTCTAACAGCAACGGGAAAAGAAACTAAGGACGTTATCCAAAGAAGACATTGAAATGAACTCGAGAGGAGAACTCAACTTCGACCCAACTGAATGCTCTAACTGGAAGGGAGCTCTCAAGATGGAAAAAACAAAGACACTCATTGACAAGATTTCATTTCCCAAGTACCCAGGGAGAAGAGGAAAGAGCAAAGAGATAGATCTGCATTTTCTCTGCTTTGGGGTGAGGTATGTAGCTGACATGCTCCTCCTCCTGCACTCACATGCTAGAATCCAGAATTTGGGAGACTTTGATTCTACACTAACTTCAGAGGAACAAAAGCAGCTGAGTTCCAAGACAAGAGCACAGGGTGTCTTGAAGCTTTTAAGTAGGACGGCGGGGGCATCCTTGAGCTACGCAGCATTAATGACGGGCATCTGACATTACACTAAGGTCAGGGACAGCATACGACTTCAACCCGGGGCTTCGGAATGCTAATTTCTGGGATTCTTTTGTCTTGGGGCCCAATTCACGACATGTGAAGTTTACGCATAGGTGTGGTCATGGGATTTAGTCATTTTAAACAGACCAATCCAGTGAATCCAGCCCACAGGTAAGGATAGATCCATCCAACTCTCGGTGGAGCAGAACTGTTGAGTTGAACCCAATGAAACTCAAAGAATCATAAAAAATAAAAAAATAAAAAAATGGTTGTTCTTTCACGTCACTGTTTTAAAGTGGTTGTTATGTATATAATGATAGGTACGGATTTTTTAAATTAAAAATAAATTACAGTATGGTAAGGTACTCTGTTTAGGACAAGAGATTTTACATATGGGTGAAAAATTTTGATGTTTAAAAAATTGGATTGACAGATAATACATTAAGCACTAAATGTTTGCTGTTATTTATTTCCACGGCAAATGGCCCCAAGCCTCACAGGTCAACTTTAGGGAATATAAGTCTCCACCCCAGAATTATAACACCAAATTGTCAGCCCACAAGCTTGCCAGATGAAGTGACAGCCCTCTCAGTGAGACATGCTTCTAATCCCCAAATGAGAATGGATTTAGGAACCTTAGACATGTTACTTTTGCTCACACTGACGTACAGGCCTGATCTTTAAGCTCAATGGATTCCATCCAGACCAGTATAATATTAAAGAGTGACTTATAAATTTTATTTCTAATTGTAGTTAATAACATTCATAATACACCCACCACTGAAACTTTATCAAGTTATTCCACTTACCAAGTGATGCACATGGTTTAATTTACTTGAGATTAATTATGTAAGAAAAATAATTTGTTGACAATTAATTTCAAAGTATTTAATATAGCAGGTTTGGTTAGAGAAGCAAATGCATATTAAAATGAAGGTGGAAGTTTTACTGTCTGTTGATACTGTGAAATGAGATAAACCCTACTTTAAGGATGTAACACTGGGAATTCTCACAATATGTGCTTTAAAAATGAACTCATTAATTTTCATAATTTTACTGTTTTCCTTTTAGATGATGAGATAAAAAGAAATGTTTATGTTTGAGGGATTCTTGTTGCTTTCTCAGCATTTCTCTGCAAATAACCAATTTGGGGAGAAGAAACCCATTATTCTGAATAAATGAAAAGCCGTATCAGACACAATAATCAGTCTAGTTTCTTTGTTGGCTTTTGGGAGTCCTGGAGCTACCCTGATGTGTGGCAAGCATGCCAGGAAAATGGACGTGCTTCAGAGGCAGGTAAGGGCCATCCAGGGTTGTGTTAGAAGAACTGTCAGAATGTTTACGCTAGCTCATTTTCTATATTCCAACCTCAACATCCTGTGGCCATTTACAGCTTTGTTACTATAGGAAACAAAACAAACACAAGAACGAAAGGATTGTTAGAGCCATGCAAATTATAGAGCAGGCTGCAGACACCTTTGCTTGGCATGCATGATGCCCTGAGTTCGATCCCTAATGCCACATAAAACCACGTTAGTGCACAGAGAGGCAGAGATAAGAGGGGCAGAAGTTCAAAGTCAACCTCAGCTACATAGGATGTTTGAGGCCAGCTGGGACAAAAGACTGACTCAGATGAAAGGGTGGGGCGATAACTCAGCTCTTAAAGTGTCAGTGTCTCAGGATGAGGGCTTCAGTGTGATCCCCAGAACATACATATATATATATATATATATATATATATATATATATATATATGTTTTTTAGTTTTTTTTTTTTTCGAGACAGGGTTTCTCTGTGTAGCTTTGCGCCTTTCCTGGAATTCACTTGGTAGCCCAGTCTGGCCTCAAACTCACAGAGATCCACCTGGCTCTGCCTCCCAAGTGCTGGGATTAAAGGCGTGCACCACCACTGCCGCCCGGCCAGAACCTATATTTTTAAAAAAGGCTGAGCCTGTAATCCCAGTCCTGCACAGGCTGAGGTGGTGCAGACCCCTGGGACTCTCAGGCCTGACAGTCTTGCTTATTCAGACAAGTTCTAGGCCAATGAAGACCCTATCTCAAAAATAAGGTAGCCAGTGCCTGAAGAAGGATGCCTAGAGTTGTCCTTTGATCTTTTACCCACACTCCACATTTCAGAGCAAGTTAGAGCCCCCCTATATTGCTAGTTGTAAACTCCTGATCATCCTGTCTGAACATCCTTCTTGAGGATCGGGATTACAGGGGCACACCAGCATGTCCAACTCCCCCTTTAAATACGCCTCCAGTTCTCGGGGATAATTACAATAAACCAATCATATAATTAATCTCCAGAGATAAGGAGAGGATGAATACAAGAGCCAGGTCTCCGTTCTAGTCCCCACCCCAGACACAAACTGTTCTTCAGCACCTTAACTCAGTGAGAGATCTTCTCCTAGGATGGAAAAAAAATGATGTTCTCTGGGGCCTCTCAGCTGCAGTGACCTCAGCTGCAGTGACCTCTCAGCTGCAGTGACCTCAGCTGCAGTGACCTCTCAGCTGCAGTGACCTCAGCTGCAGTGACCTCTCAGCTGCAGTGACCTCAGCTGCAGTGACCTCTCAGCTGCAGTGACCTCTCAGCTGCAGTGACCTCTCAGCTGCAGTGACCTCAGCTGCAGTGACCTTTCAGCTGCAGTGACCTCTCAGCTGCAGTGACCTCTCAGCTGCAGTGACCTCTCAGCTGCAGTGACCTCAGCTGCAGTGACCTTTCAGCTGCAGTGACCTCTCAGCTGCAGTGACCTCTCAGCTGCAGTGTATTTGGGACACAGCAGATGAACCTCTGTGTACCCAGGAAGTCTTTCCCAGACTCAAGGCACTGGCATGCACCCAATCCCAGGCTTCCTTTGTCCCTTGCTGCCTAGTCCCCTGTCGCTTATGTCCCTTATGCCACATTACTTCATGCCACTTATGTGCTTGGCTATCAGGTCTTAGCGCATTCAGACAAGTTGGCAACCAGTGTACACGTTCCTTCTTAAAAAGAGCTGCCACAGCCAGGCAGAGGTGGTGCACGCCTTTAATCCCAGCACTCGGGAGGCATGGGTAGGTGGATCTCTGTGATTTTGAGGCCAGCCTGGTCTACAGAGTTCCAGGACAGCCAGGGCTACATAGTGAAACCCTGTCTCAAAAAACCAAAACAAAAACAAAAAGCAAACAAACAAACAAACAAACAAAAACCTACCACAGTGGTTCACTTGCAAGGAGTCCAAGTTCAGATACCTGTTGTGACAGTGTGTTCAAATGGGCTCATTCTCTTGTGCCCGCACACCAGTTTCTCAGACCTGGTGAGTAGATATGTGGATTTTTATAGTTAAATGGCCTGATCAAAGGCTCAGTCAGTAAAGTGTTCGCCATTAGAACCCACATCAAACTCCAAGTGTGGTAACATATACCTGCACTCCCAATTCTGGGGAGGCAGAGACAAGAGGATCCCTGAGGCTCTCTGGCTAGCCAGTCTAGTCAAACCTGTGTGTTCCAGGCCAACAAGAGCAAGCTGACTGTGCCTAGGGAGTGAGACCTAAGGCTGCCAGATACCTTCCTGTCACACACACTTGCATACAACACACATACATACAACCGCACCTGCAAACACATGATCACAAACATGCATGAATCCAAAATTGGAAACACCACTTTGAAACTGTATTCCTCCCCATTCTTAGTGACTTTTCTGCATTCATGGCAACTGGCTTCCAGGAGCCTTTCCCTACCAGCTTCACACAGGCCTCTGACCTCTAAGCTTTACAAAGAGTTCTCCATTCAGGTGCTCTAAGACTGTGGACAAAGGTCTGCAGGAAGGCAAGCCATAGTTGAGTTGGACCAGCTGTTTGAACCAGTGAGTTCGGCAGGAGAGAGGGAATCAGCCGTGCCCAGGAGCAGCCTGCTACCCATGCAGGTTGAATGTTCCTGAAGCTTGTATCCCGTTCAGTTCTTTCAATAAGCCCATGCTACAAGGCAAGGCAATGTGCCTATTTATAGAACAAAGACCTGAGAACTGAGCTGTTAAGTAATTTGTTCCAGGTCACAACTGTTTTGTGTTTGAAGATTTATAGAAGACTCCAGTGTGTTGACTGCAAGAATTTTCAGGGAATAAACTGGGAGTGGCTGCACAGAAGTCATCCGACGAAGTAGGTAACAGGAGAAGCACTGCAGTTCAGTGGCAGAGGAAGAAAATTTTGGAAAGTGGAACAGAGATGCGGACATAGCTTAGTTGGTAGACTGGTTGCCTAGGATGCACAAAAGCCTTGGTCTGGTCCTTAGCACTGCATAAACCAAGCAGCTGGCATGTACCTGTAACCCTAGGAGTTGGGAGGTAGAAACTGAAGGATCAGAAGTTCAAGGTCATCCTTGAGACTCTATTTTTTTTTGTAAAGGACAGAAAGAGAAAGTTCAGAATCTGTTCCATGGGCTCAGATACAATGGGGAGTGTTCTGCCCCTGGTGTGGAAATAAGAGTAACTGTAGAGAGGAGGAACCATGGTTGACATCTCATAGACAACCGCAGAAAATTCTCTCTCCTCTCAGTACCATTTTACACAAATGGGTGAAAGGCCACAACTGAACACAATGATGGTTGTAGCTTATACGCCACATTCAGCAGTTGTGATGGTTAGTCTCAATGTCCACTTACTGAGATCCAGAATGCCTGGAGAGGCTGGCCTCCTGGAATGCCTGCATAACCTCATCTTGACTGGGTTAACTGAGAGGAGAAGACCCATCCACTGTGGAGGGCACCATCTTGCTGAGATGGAATTTGGGACTGTATGAAAAGGAGAAAGTGAGCTGAGCACCAGTGTCCATCAGTTCCTGACTACAGATGTGGTGTCACTTTGGCTCTGTCAAGCTCTAGCCGCCCTGACTTCCCCTCCCTGACTTCCCCTCCCTGACTTCCCCTCCCTGACTTCCCCTCCATGACTTCCCCTCCATGACTTCCCCTCCATGACTTCCCCTCCATGACTTTCCCTCTTTGACTTCCCCTCCCTGATTTCCCCTCCATGACTTCCCCTCCCTGACTTCCCCTCCATGACTTCCTGACTTCTGCTCCATGACTTTCCCTCTATGACCTCCCCCACCCCATGACTTCCCCTCACTAACTTCCCCTCCATGACTTCTGCTCCATGACTTCCTGACTTCCCCTCCCTGACTTCCCCTCCCTGACTTCCCCTCTCTGACTTCCCCTCTCTGACTTCCCCTCCATGACTTCCCTTCCTGACTTCCCCTCCATGACTTCCCCTCCCTGACTTCCCCTCCATGACTTCCCTTCCTGACTTCCCCTCCATGACTTCCTGACTTCTGCTCCATGACTTCCCCTCCCTAACTTCCCCTCCATGACTTCTGCTCCCTGACTTCCCTCCGTGACTTCCCCTCCCTGACTTCCCTCCCTGACTTCCCCTCCCTGACTTCCCCTCCCTGACTTCCCTCCCTGACTTCCCTTCATGACAGACTGTACTCTTGAACTGGAGCTGAAGTAAACTCTTTCTCCATTGAGTAGCTTTTGTCAGGGTATTTTTATCACAGTAACAGAGAAACTAGAGGTTGTCTAAACAAAAACAAAACCAAAATCAACAAATAAGAGAACAAAAACCTCATAAAATAAAAAAATTAAGGTAAGAACTAAACAATATCAAAGTTCAAATGGGTTTAACAGACACCTATAGACTATTTCCCACAAATATTGCATAGTACATACTCTTCTCAAGGGCCCACGGAACTCTCTCTAAAATAGACCAAGTTATATGATACAAAGCTAGTCCCACCAATTTTTTAGGTGAGATAATTTCTTCTAGTATATATATTGACAAGGAAACAAAAGGAAAAACCAACAGCAAGAGAAATTGCAGAAAATATACGAACACGTGGACACCAAACAACACATTGTCAAATGATGAATGGGTCACTGAAGAAATCTGGAAGGAAATTATAAAGTTCCTAATTAAATGAAAACGACAACAAAACACAACATAACCTGCAGGGCAGTTAGTTATGAAGCTTGAATATGTGGGATTAGAGGCAGATATGCCTAAATTAGACAAACAAACAAAACCCAAAATCAAACAGTACAAAACCCAGAGAAACATCAAATAAATGACTTAATGATGTACCTCAAAGTCTTAGGAAAACAAGGCCTGGCCAAACACAAAATCAATACACAGGAAGAAAAAATAAAGATCAGGGCAGAAATGAAGGGAATGAAAATGGAAAGAACAGTCCAGAGAATCACTAATGCCAAGAGCTGGTTCTCTGAAGAGGTAAACACAATGGACAAACTTGTAGCCAACCTACCCCCCAAAAGAGAGAAAGGACCCACATTGATGAAACCATAAATGAAAAGGAAGACATCACAGTAGATACCAATTAAATTCAAAGAACATATTTGGGAAACCTGTATTCTGTTAGATTAGAATTGAAAAGAAATGGATAGATTTCTAGGCACATATGACTGACAAAAATTAAACCAAGAAGATATAAAAAAAAAAATTAAACTGGTCTGGAACGTGTAATGAAATTGAAGCATGCCTTGGTTTTGTTTCCCTGTTAGCAAATGGAGTATTAGGAAAAACTGTATTACGAGGCTGCGGCTGTCACTCAGTTGGAGGTATACAGGAAGCCCTGGATTTCCCTGCCAGCTCCGAATAAACCAAGTGTGGTGGTGTTCACCTGGAACCTCAGTGCTTAGGACGTGGAGGAAGGAGAATCAGAGGTCCAAGGTCATCTTTGTCTACACAGTAAGTTCCAAGGCATCCTGGGCTACAAGGGATTCTGTCTCAAAAGAAGAAAGGGAGGGAGGGAAGGAGGGAGGGAGGGAGGAAGGGAGAGAGAGAGAGAGAGAGAGAGAGAGAGAGAGAGAGAGAGAGAGAGAGAGAACACGATGCAATGTGGGAAAGAAGTAGAGCTGTAAGTAAGTATAAGTACATAAAAGTCTAATTGGAATCCAGTATTTAACGAGTCACAGGCAACAACATTAAGGGAGAGGAGTCCAGTTGGATCCGGTTTCAGAAGCGCTGTGATTGAGGCTGGTGGTAGTCACTCAAGTTCTTCTCTATTTCCTTCACTTCCCACACCTTTTGTCCTTTGGCCTTTCCCACCTGGCCAATGTCCGTGCTTCCTTCCCCTCAGGTTTAGCATACAGACAGACCAGTGAGGGTGAGAGAGGTGGGAGCAGTCTCAGAAGGAAGGCTAGAGGACCTAAGCAAGCTCAAGAACATCAGGAGGATTTTCTGGTTGTTCAAGGATGCCCACTGAAGGAACTCGCTAATGGTTATTTAGAATGCCAATGCAAATGAACATTGGCCCTCTGGTTGACCACATCCCTCCTGTGTTCACATTCACAGATAGCCACGAAGCTGTGCCGCACACTACAGGATGGGTTCCTCTGGTGAAATCTTGAGGGTGATCCTTGACATGAAAGATAGGCTTTGGGCTGGAGGGTATGGCTGAGGCAGTACCGTAGGTGCCTTACAACTGTGAGGACCTGGGCGTGATCCTCAGAACTGATACCTAGAACCCACAGAAAGGCTGAGCGTGGCTGAAAGCTTGACCTCAGGGACAGAGAGATGGGAGGCAGAGGCGGGGACCGACCGGTTAGCCTGGTCTACTTGGCAAAGTTCCAGACTGAAGGGGGATCCTGTCTCAAAATCAGAAAGGTAGAGGCTCCCAGGGAATAACATTACCAATGATGTCCTCTGACCTCCACATACAAGCATGCATATGCATGTGCTCACCCAC